>NC_029792.2:36199931-36208381 GCF_000816755.2 Arachis ipaensis
TCTAAATCATATGCTCATGCAAGGGCTTCAGTGCTCACTAGTCCTTACATATTGGGAGTCGTAGGTCTTAGGATTTTCATCCAAATGGTACCATGGAGATCTCTTTATATGTAATCACCTTGAAGCAGCTTATAGTTTCTGTGCTTTGGCCTCGACTCTAAGTATCATGTCTCAAAGCGGCTCTTTAGATAAGCTTTCAATCAATACTCCTAAACCAGTTGGTTTTAAGGTATTAGGTGTTGAAGCACCCCTAAGGATTTACTTGCTCAAGCCTCTTTCTTTGACACACTTCAAACACAAGCATTTACTAGGATAACAACTCTTTGAGTTTTTGTTTCTTTCTTTCTTTTTCTGCCTAGTAATTGATGCTCAGAGCCTTGGGCCATGTTCTTTTTGTTTTTGTACTTTCTTTACTTTCTTTTGTTTTGTTTGCTGCTTCTCGGATCAATTGATTTTTGAGAATCTCCACAATACTTCTTTGAACTTCATGTCCCGCCTATGAGCTCCCATGCAAGTTTTCACAAGCATACAACCTCAATACATAATCATACAACTAGAACCACCACTTCTCCTAATCTTTTGCTTGCCTCAAAATTGTTTAATTCCTCAATCCTTCTTTTCAAAGAACTTTCATGTGATGTATTCTTGAAAATTGAGTGCAAACAAGTTTTGAAGATAAGAATGTTGTGAATGATCAAACATCTTGCTTATTGAATTATAAAGAGAAACTATGCTATGCATGCAGGCAGGGGTATATATGTAAAAAAAAAACTATACTATGCAGACAGGCAGGGCAAATAAGGATACAATCCAACTTGCAATAGCAGCAATATTTGATGTAAACAATCTCTTAACAATACAACCTATTGGAGTTCACTTGCTTTCCTTCTCATCACCATTGCTGGCCTTTATGCTCATCTTTTGTTTCTTTGGTTGATGATTCTTAATCCCTCCAAAGGCTTGTGTGACATTCTGCAATGATATTGAAAGTTGCTTGTTCCCCAAGCACTTGGAAACAATGGTTAATCTGGCTGATTTATTTATGGGCTTTTGAACTTACTTTGGTGTGAGAACACCAAACTTAGTACCTTGCCAATGGGTTTCATGCATCAAATTAACCATGTGTAATAACTTTTTTTCTTTTCTTCTTCTTTTTCAAAAGCAATAAAACTGAAAACTAGGAAACAGCAGAATAGTTAACTAGTTCATCCAACATGCTTGAAGCCAGCATTATGCAGAGAGTGAGAATGTGTTTTATAATGGGATTTTGGTGAAACACCAAACTTAGAATCCTGCATTCTCCTTTAGATTGTTTTGGTGTGCAACACCAAACTTAGCTTCTTGCATTATAGATAAAACTACTTAACCTTTTTTATTGAAATAGATATGAAAAGATAGTTACCTCCGGTTGGGTTGCCTCCCAACAAGCGCTCTTTTATTGTCACTAGCTTGACATCCTTCACTCTGTGCTCATGGAAGTTGAGGCTTCTGTTGCCTTAGGTTTCCTCCTCTTGCTATGGGCTTCCTTTCCTCTGTTTCTCTTTCCATAGCCCTCTTACTTTCCGCCATGACTCCCTTCTCCTTCAACACAGCATCCTTTTCATGGCTCTTTGGGTTCAGAGTCCCCTCCTTCTCACTCAATTCAGCAAGGTTTTGAACCAGTTGTTCCATCTTCCTTTCAAGTCTTCTGAGTGAAGCCTCCTGGTTCTTGCTTATCATCTCTTGATGTTTCTTTATTTCTTCCCGCACTATTGCCATCATTTCTTGAATTTTTATGGACTTCTCCATCAGCATTTCTAGAATATAGATTCTTTGAAAGGTTGGAGGTGGTTGTGGCTGTGTCAATTGTGGTGGTTGATGAAGGTCATTTTGAGCGAATGGTGAAGTAGGACGGGGTTGGAAGTGTGTGTGATTGTTGTTGTGGGGGTGTGTATTAAGTTGGTTTTTGAAGCTGGGATTGTTACAGTTGAAGTCCCTTGGTTTTTGGTTTTGGTTCTCAACCCCCCTCCCATTAGAATGAGTTCTCCAAGGTGGATTGTACACATCATTTTGAGGCCTGTGTTGGAGCATGCTAGAGTGATTTCTTGGAGATTGTAGTTGCTCATAATTCTGTTGCTCATGGTTAATGACCCCAAAATTGTGTTCAGCTTGATTACTCCCATATGAGCTTTGAGTCAGGTTGTATGTATGTATTACAGTATGTCTCAACTCAGTGATTTTCCTAGCCATCATGTCCAGTTGTTGTAGAGTTTGCTGATGTATCTGCTTGTTTTGGCTTATTACTGCACGAGCACCTTCAATTTCTTTCTCTTGTGTGAATGGATGCACTTCTGCCTCTGGCTTAAAAATTCTTTGTGATGGGTTCAATTTGACTAGGAGCCCATTCATCAGTTCTTCCCATCCAATAATGCTTCCTTGTGGAAAAGCTTCAAACTATTGGGCAACATCATTCATGGCTATGGATAGTTGCTTCGAACTATGGGTTACATTATCATCCGAGGTGGGGGTATCACTCTCATGATTGCTAGAATTTGTTGAGTTCCCTTCCATGATCTGCACAGTCACAAAAATTCAAGTGATGATTGAATATTTTCAAGATCAGAATGTGATTCAGAAAGTTAGCTGGCACAAAGTATCAAACAGTTGATGGACTTGGGAGATTAGTGGCAGTAATTTGTGATTTGCAGAATGTAAATTGCATGAATTTAACGAGAGCAAGAAATTAAATTGCTGAATCTTAAAGAACAAGAAATTAAATAGCAGAAACTTAGAATGCAAGAAATGTAAATTGCGAAATCTTAAAGTGCAAGAAATGTAAACTGCTGGAATTGTAAAGGGAATTGGGGATTGGATTTGCAGAATTTAAACAAGGAAAAGTAAAATAAGTGCATAATTCTAATGAAAACAAAAGAAAAAGACTAGTTAAAATAGGCTAGGATGACTTGTCATCAATGGCCAGCCTCCCAAAGAGGGTTCAATCATTAAAACATGATTCAAAGATGATCAAAAGATGAAAATACAATAGCAAAAGGTCCTATTTATAGAGAACTAGTAGGCTAGGGTTTACAGAAATCAGTAATTAATGCAGAAATCTTCTTCCGGGCCCACTTGGTGTGTGCTTGGGCTGAGCATTAAAGCTTTTATGTGTAGAGACTTTTCTTGGAGTTAAACGCCAGCTTTTGTGCCAGTTTGGCCGTTTAACTCCAGCTTTTGTGCCAGTTTTGGAGTTAAACGCCAGAATTCTTGAGCTGACTTGGAACGCCTGTTTGGGCCATCAAATCTCGGGCAAAGTATAAACTATTATATATTGCTGGAAAGCCCAGGATGTCTACTTTCCAACACAATTGAGAGCGCGCCAATTGGGATTCTGTAGCTCCAGAAAATCTACTTTGAGTGCAGGGAGGTCAGAATCCAACAGCATCTGCAGTCCTTTTTCAGCCTCTGAATCAGATTTTTGCTCAGGTCCCTCAATTCCAGCCAGAAAAAATATCTGAAATCATAGAAAAACACACAAACTCATTGTAAAGTCCAGAAGAGTGATTTTTATTTAAAAATTAATAAAAATATAATAAAAACTAATTAAAATATACTAAAAACATACTAAAAACAATGCCAAAAAGCGTATAAATTATCCGCTCATCAGTCCCCGAGCAAAAGAAGAAAGAAAGAAGTAGAAGAAGAAGAGAAATGGAGGAGAGGGAGAGAGAGTAGGTTTCGGCCAAGTGGAAGAAGAGAGGGTTGTGTTGTGTGAAATAAAAGAAGGAATGAGGGGTTTATATAGAAGTGGGGAGGGGTTTAGGGTTCGGCCATTTAGGGTTGGGTTTGGGAGGGAAAGTATTTTGAATTTGAAGGTAGGTGGGGTTTATGGGGAAGATAAGATGGATGTGAGTGGTGAGGGGGTGATGGAAAAGAGTGATTGAAGTGATTGGTGAAGGGTATTTGGGGAAGAGAGCTATGAAAAGGTGTGAAAAGGAGAGAATAGGGTTAGGTGGGGATCTTGTGGGGCCCACAGATCAAGTGGGGCCAAGGACTTAACATCCCTGCCTCAATTAGGCGTGTAAAACACCCTTACTGTGCAATTTTGGCATTTAACGCCACTTCCATGCTTGTTTCTGGCATTAAACGCCAGCTCCATGCTTGTTTCTGGCGTTAAACGCCATCTCCATGCTTGTTTCTGGCGTTAAACGCCAAATGGAGCTTGTTTCTGGCGTTTAACGCCAGCTTTCTTCTGGGTGCAATCCTGGCGTTTAAACGCCAGACTGCTGCTTATTTCTGGCGTTTAACGCCAGTTTCATGCTCTGTTCTGGCGTTAAACGCCAGCCAGATGCTCCTTACTGGCGTTTAAACACCAGTAAGCTCCTCCTCCAGGGTGTGCTGATTTTAATGCTGTTTTCATTCTGTTTTTGATTTTTCAGTAGTTTTTGTGACTCCACATGATCATCAACCTAATAAAACACGAAATAATAAAGAGAAAATAAATAAATATAATTAGATAACATTGTGTTGCCTCCCAACAAGCGCTTCTTTAATGTCAATAGCTTGACAGTGAGCTCTCATGGAGCCTCACAGATGTTCAGAGCAAGGTTGGAATCTTCCAACACCAAACTTAGAGTTTGAATGTGGGGGTTCAACACCAAACTTAGAGTTTGGTTGTGGCCTCCCAACACCAAACTTAGAGTTTGACTGTGGGGGCCTTGGTTGACTCTGCAGTGAGAGAAGCTTTTCATGCTTCCTCTCCATGGTTACAGAAGGAGATCCTTGAGTTTTAAATACAAGGTTGTCCTTATTCAGTTGAAGGACCAACTCTCCTATGTCCACATCAATCACAACTCTTGCTGTGGCTAGGAAGGGTCTTCCAAGGATGATGGATTCATCCTCATCCTTCCCAGTATCCAGGATTATGAAATCAGCAGAGATGTAAAGGCCTTCAACCTTTACTAGCACGTCCTCTACTTGTCCATAAGCCTGTTTTCTTGGGTTGTCTGCCATCTCTAATGAGATTCTGGTAGCTTGCACCTCAAAGATTCCCAGTTTCTCCATTACAGAGAGTGGCATGAGGTTTATCCCTGATCCAAGGTCACATAGAGCCTTCTCAAAGGTCATGGTGCCTATGGTACAAGGTATTAAGAACTTTCCAGGATCCTGTTTCTTCTGAGGCAATCTCAGTTGATCCAGATCACTTAGTTCATTGATGAGCAAGGGAGGTTCATTTTCCCAAGTCTTATTACCAAATAATTTGGCATTCAGCTTCATGATTGCACCAAGGTACTTGGCAACTTGCTCTTTAGAGACATCTTCATTCTCTTCAGAAGAAGAATACTCATCAGAGCTCATGAATGGCATAAGGAGGTTTAATAGAATCTCTATGGTCTCTAGATGAGCCTCAGATTCCTTTGGTTCCACAGAGGGAAGCTCCTTGGTGATCACTGGACGTCCTAGGAGGTCTTCCTCACTGGGATTCACGTCCTCTCCCTCCCTTGTAGGTTCGGCCATGATGGTTAATTCAATGACCTTGCACTCTCCCTTTGGATTTTCTTCTGTATTGCTTGGGAGAGTACTAGGAGGAGTTTCAGTGACTCTTTTACTCAGCTGACCCACTTGTGCCTCCAAATTTCTGATGGAGGACCTTGTTTCATTCATGAAATTTAAAGTGGCCTTAGATAGATCAGAGATTATATTTGCTAAGCTAGATGGATCGTGCTCAGAGCTCTCTGTCTTTTGCTGAGTGGATGATGGAAAAGGCTTGCTATTGCTAAACCTGTTTCTTCCACCATTGTTAAAGCCTTGTTGAGGCTTTTATTTATCCTTCCATGAGAAATTTGGGTGATTTCTCCAGGAGGGATTATAAGTGTTTCCATAGGGTTCACCCATGTAATTCACCTCTGCTATTGCAGGGTTCTCAGGATCATAAGCTTCTTCTTCAGAAGATGCCTCTTTAGTACTATTGGATGATTCCTTCAATCCATTCAGACTCTGAGAGATCATATTGACTTACTGAGTCAATATTTTATTCTGAGCCAATATGGCATTTAGAGTATCAATTTCAAGAACTCCCTTCCTCATAGGCGTCTGATGAGACACAGAAGTTGGTGAATTAAAAATTATTAGAATAGTTACGTTGCAAGTATAGTTCTTAACTCACCGAAAATCTGCCTATCAATTTAGAAATATGTCACAGAGAATTTAAATTAAAAATTACTGGGATTTGGAGTCCCAGGTCGTCTCCCAACGAGTTGCAGAAAAGTGTGCTATTTTATTAATCAGATGTTCCAAAAGGTTGAGTTAAGTAGATGGAAAATTAAATTGAGAAAATTTAAATAATATGAATAAAAGCCTTGACTGGGAGTTTATTAGTTAGAATCTCTATTATTGATGGGATGATTTCAAGATTAATTTATAATTAATGGTTGTTCTGTTTAGTTATCCTTTACTAGGTAAAGGAAAGTCAAACAAGTTGGAATGCTAGATCTATTCACGAGTTGCAACCCACTTAGTTCAAAGGGATTGGTGTTAGTAACTGGATAGCAATCCAACAGTTAACCCAATTACAAATTCTCTTTCATTTCTTCCAACTCAAGAGTTTCCTTCAATCAACTCCCCATCAAGTGAAGAAACTACTCGCTCATTGTAAATAATAAATCCATAACATATGAAAGAGAATTAAAAGAAGACATGATTATTGGAATGGAAAATAAATTAAAATGGAAGAAATAATCCTTGTATTAAATAATCATGAAAGTATTCAAATGACAATTGAACAAAGCAAAGAACATGGAAGAATAAAACCAAGTTAAGAGAACGAACTAGAATGACGAAGTCTTGATGAGGAAATAACTCTTCTCAATGTTCCAATGCTAAGACCAATTAAAAATCAAAATTCTAAAACCTAGAGAAAAAAACCTAAAGGAGTAAAACTATATCTAAAACTGAAAACTGTGTAGAATGAATGTTGTGCTTTGTTTCTGCATATTCTCTGGTTCTAGTCTACTGTTCCGGGCCAAAAACTGGGTCAAAATAAGGTCTAAAATCGCCCCAGCGAATTCTGCAGATTATGCAAATCGCACATGTCACGCGATCGCGTCATCCATGCGGACGCGTCATTCGCGCTTTTCCTTGCCACGCGTTCGCGTCGTCCACGCTACCGCGTCGCTTGAGCTTTTCCAATCCGCGCGGCCGCGTGAGCTATGCGGCCGCGTCACTGCAATTTGCTCTCCTTCGCGCGGTCGCGTGAGCCATGCGACTGCGTCACTTCTCGCTGGTTATCTCCGCAAATTCTTGTGTTCCTTCCATTTTTGCTAGCTTCCTTTCCAATCTCCAACTCATTCATCCCTTATAAAGTCTAAAACACTCAACACACAGATCACAGCATCGAATGGAATAAAGGTGAATTAAAAATACATAATTAAAGTCTCTAACAAGCAGTTTTCAAACATGTTATAAATTCAGGAAGGAATTATAAATTCATGCTAATTTAATGAATAAGTGGGTAAGGATCATGATAAAACCACACAATTAAACACAATATAAACCATAAAATAGTGGTTTATCAACCTCCCCACACTTAAACATTAGCATGTCCTCATGCTTAATTGAAGGAGATAAGGAAATAAGTATGAACATGTAGAAACTCATGAAATGCAATGCAAGCATATATATATATATATATATATATATATATATATATAAATGCAACTATATGATTCTTGCCCACTTGATCAAAAGTGAATAAGCTCTTCAAAATAATTACAAATCAAATTCCACTAATTCTATCATTATATAATAAAACAGATAAAAGTGCAAGAAGATAGCTCATGAAAGCAGGGAACATGAAAATTCAAGCATTGAACCCTCACTGATAATGTATATACGCTCTAATCTCTAGTGTATAGGGTAATCACTATATCCTTCTCTAATCATGCTCTCTAACTTTTGTTTTATCAACAACAGTTAACATACTAATGCAAACATCATGAGGTCTTTTCAAGGTTGTAATGGGGCCAAGGTAAAGGTTAGGATACATATATGGTCAAGTGAGCTTATAAATTGAATCTTTAATTAACCCAAGCTTCAACCCAACCTATATAATTTACATAACTTTAGAATTCATACCTAGCTACCCAGAGTTCCCCTTTTTCATTCCATACTCATGTATCAATGTTTTATTTTAATTTTTATCATATGTGCATTAATCCTTGAATTCTTAATTCAGCATTGGGGTAATTTTGTTCCCTTATTTATTTATTGCTTTTTTTTTTTTACATAAAAATAAACATAGCTTATCAATGCACATAGATTTTTAATTCTTATAGTTTCACATGAGTAGGTATCCAAATTCCCATTAAATTCTCATGACACATTCCCTTAACAACTTTTTTTCCCACAATTTCCCATACTTAACTAGCACACACAATTCTATCTTAAGCTAACCAAAGATTCAATTTGGGATATAC
>NC_029792.2:36211134-36214694 GCF_000816755.2 Arachis ipaensis
ACATTCCCTTAACAACTTTTGTTCCCACAATTTCCCATACTTAACTAGCACACACAATTCTATCTTAAGCTAACCAAAGATTCAATTTGGGATATACAATTGTTTTTCATCTTAAGGTTAGTAATGTGGTAAAATATAGAACAAATGGGGTTTAAAGGCTCAAAGTGATTAACAAAGGTAATTGAAAAGGTTAGGCTTAATTTGGATAAGTGAGTTTAAACAAATAATGGCCTCAATCATGTGCAAGCATGCAAATATAATAAATATTGGACATATAAGATAAAACAAAATATAGATTACAATCATAGAGAAGTAAACACACAAGAATGAAATAATTACAGTTAAATAATGTAACCATACATAAAGGCTCAAATCTTTCACAAGTTGTGTGTTCTTTAGCTCAAATATCATGTTCCAAATACAACTCAAGCAAATATATCATAAAAATTTTGAAAAATTAGTGAAATTTTGTTCCAAAGATAGAGTCTTAAAAGAAACTTATTGTCTTTTCAATCAAGTAGAACATGCATGCAACTATCCTAACCTATGCAATTTATTCTATTCTATAAAAGAAAGAAAATCTAACTAAAATATCCTAATTATTAGTGCTAGAGAAGAGAAATTACCTCCGGAAGTCAGGTACTGACCGACCTCCCCACACTTAAGGCTTTGCACCGTCCTCGGTGCCGTCTGTCAGGAACAGGGGTGGGCGGGTAGCAGTATCTCCACAATCGGGACCGTCATGGCTCCCTGTGCTAGTAAAAGAAGTGGATTCTGGGGTGTCTGAGTCTCTGCGATCTCCTCTAAGTAGCTCCCTGAGGTGTTTGAATCTTCGGTTGTTACGGCGCTCTCTCAACTTAGCTTTGTGTTCTTGCCGATCCAACCTTGTGATTATCTGCTGGAGCAATTCATCAGTTGTAGGTGCTTGTGGTGTTGAAGAAGGATTATTTTCAACTAGATCAGTAGGAAGACTTATAGTGGCTGCTGGAAGTCTGAGGTATTTCCCGTTAGGGACATACTGATCATCCCGTGGAAGCACGGCTTTGGTGTCCCCAGCTCTGTAGGAGACTCCGGCTGCTGAGACAAGATCTGAGACCAAGGCGGGAAAAGGTAAGTTGCCCGCAATTCGTACGTGTCCCATAGCATTCCGGATATGTCTTGAGAGATTCAGAGGTTGGTCTGTAAGGATGCACATAGTAGAACAGCCATGTCCGCAGTGAAGGAGGACTAATGAGTGCTCAGAAAGACGTAATGGGACATGATCTGTGCCCATACGCGAGCCTCCAAGGTAAGTGCTGAAGCCAAGATTCCCTTAGGGCGGGTACGGTGGTATCCGTAGATCCAACGGCTGCCAGGTAATGCGATAACTCCGAGAACGGAGTCCCAGTCAAATTGGTACCTCTGGCGCTTAAGTGCGGCTTCTTGGAAGGCGTCCATTCCTTCTGGAATAGGGGGAAGACTCAGAGCTTGCTGAATGGCCGCTTCTGTAATGGGGACTTGCTTCTGCCGGACATAAACAGACTGCAGGGTTGGCATGTAGAAGTTAAAGTAGAACTCAACTACCCAAGAAAGATTGACCTGCCTTGGCTGTCTCCGTAGGAAATCCCATTGTCTTCGTTCGATTTGCGGCTCAACAAAGGTAGCAATATTGGACGGGAGGATAAGAAGGTATTCATTGTTATAGTTCCTTTCTGCCAGGATAGGGAACATCTGCTCACAGTAGCGATTGGGAAATCGCGCAGTTTCCTTTCCTAGAAAGGCTTTCTCTTTGTCATCAACCTTTATTATCCTCTTAACTCTTTTTGTTGAGGGCCTGACTGCGGTTGAAGGCGGCTCTGCCACTGATGCTAAGGTTATTAATTAGAATTTATTTATTTGTATTTTATTTTATTTTGCTACTATGAGCTGCATGTTTCTTTCGTCAAATGACGCGTTCACTTCCTGATCCGCGCTTGCTAATATTCGATCCTGAAATTGAAAGGACTATTTCACGAATAAGGCGAGAACAGCGTCGGTTAGTCCGCTCTGAAGGCAGATCTGAAAGTGAACTTGAGGAAGAAACCAGTCCCGTTCTACTGATTCGGTTATTTTACGTGCAAAAGACATGGCAGCTAGGAGAGTTACCATCCAGGAGGAAGGAGCCCCTAATTTTACAATGCAACCGTTTCAAGCACATCATCCAGCGGTAGCTACAGATTTTGAAATAAAGACCGCACTGTTAAATTTGATGCCCAAGTTTCATGGCCTACCTGCTCAAGAGCCTATCAAGCACTTGAGAGATTTCTAGGCAGCCTGTTCTATTGTCAGGCGTGATGGTACTGATGAAACTTCAATTTTGCTGAAAGCTTTCCCGTTTTCTCTCGAGGGAAAAGCAAGAGAGTGGTACTACACTCAACCTCTAGCAAATGTATCCAACTGGGATACACTCAGAAAGGAGTTTTTGGAGAAATTCTTTCCATCTAAAGTTACTAATAAACTGAGGAAGGATATTTCCACAATTGTTCAGGATGACAATGAGACTCTCTTTGAATACTGGGAGCGCTTCAATAATCTTCTGGAAGCATGCCCCCACCACATGATTGACAAGATAGTGTTACTTAGCTATTTCACACAGGGCATGAGGCCCCAAGATAAGACCACATTGGAAAGTGCTAGCAATGGGTCTATGAAGAAGTACAAGACCACTGATGAGGCTTGGCAATTGATCAGTGATTTAGCTGAATCTACTAGGAACCACAGGCAAAAGCAAGGCCGTTCAAAAGCCGTTGCAGAAGTATCATCTAAGAGAGAGATTGCGGCTCTAGCTCAGAGTATATATGAGATGACCAACTTGCTGAAGCAGATGCAATTGAATCAACAACAAGCTCAGCAAGCTCAACCTCCCTCGCCACAACAAAACCAACAATTGGTCCCATAAAGAATTTGCGGAATCTGTGCTGATTATAGCCATTACACTGATGAATGCCCGCAGCTCCAACAAGAAGACAACATGGTGGCATCCACTCATAACTTCTATGACCGCCCCAACCAAGGGTACAATTAAAGTGGAAATAATAACCATGGATGGCAGGACAATTCTAACCAGAATTGGAGAGACAACAATAACAGAGGAGGCCGAGATAATCAGGGAAATCAGAGGTGGAATAATAACAACAACAGGCAGCAGAATCAACCTTACAGAGCGCATCACCTGAGGCAAAACCAAGGACCACAGAACAATCAACAGCAGACCTCTCAATTTACTCATTCTTCTTTATCTCCTAATGAAGAACTACTACAATCTTTTGAGCGAAGACAACAGACCATGGAAAATAACATCATGAATAGTATTAATGCCAGTCTGAATGGTCTCACCTCTACTTTGCAAGCTCTTATGTCATAGATTGGATCAACACAAAATTCCAGTAACCAACCCTCAAGCTCCACTGGAATCCCCTCTCAACCATTACCCAATCCAAAGGGAGGCATTAATGCCATCACCCTAAGGTCTGGAACCACACTGCAGGAGAGGAATCAGGAGGAACCAAGCCCACCAGAACACACCTCAGCTGAAGAGGTAG
>NC_029792.2:36215729-36222764 GCF_000816755.2 Arachis ipaensis
TAATGGGAGGATTACCTGAAAAATGTAGTGATCCAGGTCCTTGTATAGTTAGCTGTACTATTGGTGGTGTAGTAATTTATGATTGCATGTGTGATTTAGGAGCATGTGTCAGTATAATGCCTTTGTCTATATATGATATTTTGAGGCTCCCTCCCTTAAAAAGGTCGGCAGCTCGTTTTGTGTTATCAGATAAAAGCATTATTACAGTGGCTGGAGTTGCTGAAGATGTTTTGGTGAACATTAAAGGGCTTACATTTCTCACTGATTTTTATATCTTGGAGATGCCCCCTAATGATTCAGATAAGCCATCATCAATCCTACTTGGAAGACCATTCCTGAAGACATCAAAATTCAAATTGGATGCTTTTTCAGGAACATACTCCGTTGAAATAGATGGCTGCATAGTAATCTTCAATCTGAATGGAGTCATTGACAACCCCCATCTATCTTCCAGTGTGATGTCATAAATGAAAGTGTAGCTGAAGTTCACAAGGAAGAGTTTGAAGAGAGGCACACTGGACAAGGTCCAAGTGTGGGGACCCTTTTAACTGACAATGAGGGCACTTCGCCATTTTCACAAGCCCCAGATAATCCAGAGCCTGCTCATGATCAGAAGTTAGAATTGAAACCCCTCCCTTCGCATCTCAAATATGCTTATCTTGAAGATGAGCAGAGGTTTCCAGTTATCATTGCAAGGGAACTTACTTCTCAACAAGAAGAGCAGTTGCTTGATGTGCTGAGGAAGCATAAGAAGGCAATTGGGTGGAGCTTGGCAGACATAGTAGGCATCAACCCTCAAGTATGTGAGCACAGAATATTTTTAGAAGAGGGAGCAAGACCTGTCCGTCAACCCCAAAGAAGATTGAATCCCACCATCTTGGAAGTGGTCAAAAAGAAAGTGACCAGACTATTGGAAGCATGTATCATATATCCCATTTCAGACAGTGAATGGGTAAGCCCAGTACAAGTGGTGCCCAAGAAGTCTGGAGTCACTACAGTGAAGAATGAGCATGGAGAGCTCATAGCAACTAGAGTTCAGAATGCTTGGAGAGTCTGCATTGATTACAGGCGTCTCAACCAAGCTACCCGTAAGGATCACTACCTACTTCCATTCATTGATAAAATGCTGGATCGCCTGTCAGGTAAATCACATTATTTCTTTTTAGATGGTTACACAGGTTATTTCCAGATTCATATCGCTCCTGGGGATCAGGAAAAGACTACTTTTACATGTCCTTTTGGGACTTATGCTTACAAGAGAATGCCCTTTGGCTTGTGCAATGCACCAGCTACTTTCCAGAGGTACATGATGAGTCTTTTCTCTGATCTTATTGAGGACTGTATGGAAGTTTTTATGGACGATTTTAGCGTTTATGGTGATTCTTTTAGCCTTTTCTTAGATGGATTATCTAGAGTATTAGATAGATGTGTTAATACAAACCTTGTATTAAATTTCGAAAAATGTCACTTTATGGTAAAACAAGGAATTGTATTAGGACATGTGGTATCTAATAATGGCATTTCTGTAGACCCAGTAAAGGTTAATGTTATTTCTAGTTTACCTTACCCCTCTTCTGTGAGGGAAGTCCGTTCGTTCCTTGGCCATGCAGGTTTTTACAGGAGATTTATTAAGGACTTTAGTAAGGTCGCACTTTCCTTATCCAGATTACTGCAGAAGGATATTGAGTTCGAGTTCAGTGAGGATTGCAAACAAGCGTTTGATAAGCTGAAGACTGCTCTGACTCAAGCTCCAATTGTGAGAGGACCAGACTGGAGCCAGCCATTTGAAATCATGTGCGATGCTTCCAATCATGTAGTAGGAGCAGCGCTGGCTCAGCGTGAAGGTAAGGATCCTTTCGTTATTGCTTATGTGTCTAAGACTTTAGACAATGCCAAGTCCAACTATACTACTACTGAGAAAGAGCTTCTTGCTATTGTTTTTGCTCTGGATAAATTCCAAGCTTATTTACTTGGTATTAGAATAGTAGTGTATTCGGACCATACAGCTTTGAAGTATCTATTAGCTAAGAAGGAGTCCAAACCAAGACATATACGTTGGATACTGCTGTTACAAAAATTTGATTTAGAAATAAAGGATAGGAGTGGTAATCAGAATTTAGTGGCAGACCACTTGAGTTGCCTTGAGCATATTAAGGATGATTCTACTCCTATAGATGATAATTTTCCTTTTGATAACCTGCAAGCAGTATTTGAGGTAGTCCCTTGGTATGCACCTGTTGCTAATTATTTAGTTAGCCGCACATTTCTTCCAAATTTTTCTAAGCATCAAAGAGACAAGCTGAAAAGCGAGTCTAAATATTATATATGGGATGACCCATATTTATGGAGATGTGGCGCTGATCAAGTAATTAGACGTTGTGTGCCTTAATCAGAATTCCAGTCCATTTTAGAGGCCTGTCACTCATCTGAGAGTGGAGGACATTTTGGCCCTCAAAGAACAGCTAAAAATATCTTAGACTGTGGATTCTGGTGGCCTACTCTTTTTAGAGACGCTGCTGAGTTTTGTAAATCTTGTCTTCCATGCCAGAAATTTGGCAATATATCCAGGAGAGATGAGATGCCTCAATAAATTATGCTTTTCTGTGAAATTTTTTATGTTTGGGGCATTGACTTCATGGGTCCATTTCCAAATTCTAATGGATATTTTTATATATTGTTAACTGTGGATTATGTTTCTAAATGGGTGGAAGCAATTCCTACCCGCACTGATGATGCTAACACTGTTGTTTCCTTTGTGAGAAACTATATTATATGTCGCTTCGGATCACCACGAGCAATCGTGAGCGATCAAGGCACCCATTTTTGTAACAGGAGACTAACAGGATNTGCACTCTGGGCATATAGAACAGCATACAAGACACCTATTGGGATGAGTCCTTTCCGCTTGGTTTATGGAAAAGCTTGTCATCTCCCAGTTGAAGTAGAACATAGAGCTTTTTGGGCAGTTAAGGAGTGCAACATGGGAATTGAGAAAGCCGGAGCCGAAAGGAAGTTGCAACTGCAGGAATTGGAGAGCCTTCGCCTAGAAGCTTATGAAAACTCCAGAATATAAAAGGAAAAGATGAAGGCTGTACATGATCAAAACATCAAGAAGAAAGAGTTCCAACCTGGGGATTTAATCCTCCTTTACAAATCTCGACTAAGGCTCATGCCAGGTAAGTTGAGATCAAGATGGGAAGGTCCATACAGAGTAGAGAAGGCCGAACCGTACGGAGTTTATCACCTAAGCCATCCTTCAAGCTTTGAACTTATTAAGGTTAATGGACAACGCCTGAAGCTATACCATGGTGAGAAGATGCAGAGAAAAAAGGAGCTTGAGATCTTCCTCTTGGAAGATCCCCACATAGCAGAAGATTGAGCTAGTGGAGCGTCCAACTTACGAATGTTAAAGTAAAGTGCTAGGTGGGAGACAACCCACCATGGTATGATCGTTCTTTTCTTTATTTTTAGTTTTTCCTATTCAATAACTCTTCTCTTTCTTAGTACTTTCGTGCATTTGCATTTACATGTTTTTATTTCTTCTAAAAAAAAAATTTCCGCTACGCGACGCGATCGCATCAGCAACGCGTCCGCGTCGTAAGGAGAGTAAAGAAAAATAAAGATGAACAGAAAGTCACGCTGGAGCGTGGCTGGAGGCGTGCCAATGGCACAAATCAACCCACGCGACCGCGTGCCCCACGCGGCCGCGTGCCCTGAGTTTTCGACGTAAAAGGGTGCACAATGAAATATTGTGCGAGAGTGATGCTGGATTGGTGCTGGAAGCACAATCCTTATCACGCGACCGCGTTGCCGACGCGGCCGCGTCATCCATTTTCTGACGCACACTCACGCGATCGCGTGGGTCACACGATCGCGCCGTCCCAATTTTGGCAAATAAATTAATTTGAACAGAGAGTTGTGCTGGTACGAGGCTGCACTCGCGCCAGAAGCATAACATGGGTCACGCGACCGCGTGACCGACGCGATCGCGTCACCATACTTGAAGCGCATCCATGCGAATGCGTGCCCCACGCGGCCGCGTTGCATGCGCCGCACAGCTTAACCTAAAATTGCCACATATCTTATCTTTCTCTCCTCCAAATCCTGATTTTTCCTTTCCCTCCTTATTTCTTTCTTCTCCCTTCTTCCTTCTATCTCACCTATCACTCTCTCTCTCTCACCTCCATTACCAAGGTTCTATATTCTTCTCATTCTTCTCTTTTCTATCATTCTTATTATTTTATATATTATTTTCTTTTTCTTTTCTTTTTCTTTTCATTATTCACATTTTCCTTCTTCTTCTTTTCCTTTTTACATGGTATTAGAAATTTATTTGAGTCATTATTCCTCATTATATGCTTGTGGATTGTTGCAATTTGTTTGACAATTATTATTTTTAAGGGATTGCTTGCATGTTCACCTTCATACTTTCTATATCTTATTTACCATGCATGCTATGTGTTTGTGAAAAAGCCCATATAGCATTATGCACTTTTCTACATTATTTTACTCTACTATTCAATGCTTGCTTTTCACAAATTCTCTTTGCTATTGTTTTAATTGAATCTAATTGTCAATACAAACATTTTGGCTTGTTACAACTGATGCTTGGTCTATGCTACTCATGCCCTTTTCTGGCATGCCAATAAACACCTTGCATCTACTTATCTTTCGGTGCACTGACTATTTTTTATTGTTGGCTTTTCACATGTACTCGAGAGCCTGTGCTAATGTCAACTACATCCTAATGTGCATTCATCACCACTCTTCCATTCTCTTCCTTGCTATATATCTATTTGAATTTAATTTACTTTCTCCTCTCTTTTTAGGATGGCCACCAAGAAAGGAAAGGAGAAAGCAACTCCTAAACCCCTAGCAAGAAGAGGCACTAAAAGAGAATCAGTGGCAGAGCCGTCTTCAACCGCAGTCAAGCCCTCAACAAAAAGAGTTAAGAGGATAATAAAGGTTGATGACAATGAGAAAGCCTTTCCAGCAAAGGAAACTGCGCGATTTCCCAATCGCTACTGTGAGCAGATGTTCCCTATCCTGGCAGAAAGGAACTGTAACAATGAATACCTTCTTATCCTCCTGTCCAATATTGCTACCTTTGTTGAGCCGCAAATTAAACGAAGACAATGGGGTTTCCTACGGAGACAGCCAAGGCAGGTCAATCTTTCTTGGGTAGTTGAGTTCTACTCTAACTTCTACATGCCAACCCTGCAGTCTGTTTATGTCCGGCAGAAGCAAGTCCCATTACAGAAGCGGCCATTCAGCAAGCTCTGAGTCTTCCCCCTATTCCAGAAGGAATGGACGCCTTCCAAGAAGCCGCANCTACGGATACCACCGTACCCGCCCTAAGGGAATCTTGGCTTCAGCACTTACCTTGGAGGCTCGCGTATGGGCACAGATCATATCCCATTACGTCTTTCCGAGCACTCATGAGTCCTCCTTCACTGCGGACATGGCTATTCTACTATGGTGCATCCTTACAGACCAACCTCTGAATCTCTCAAGACATATCCGGAATGTTATGGGACACGTACAAATTACGGGCAACTTACCTTTCGCCGCCTTGGTCTCAGATCTTGTCTCAGCAGCCGGAGTCTCCTACAGAGCTGGGGACACCAAAGCCGTGCTTCCACGGGATGATCAGTATGTCCCTAACGGGAAATACCTCAGACTTCTAGCAGCTACTACAAGTCTTCCTACTGCTCCAGTTGAAGATAATCCTTCTTCAACACCACAAGCACCTACAACTAATGAATTGCTCCAGCAGATAATTACAAGGTTGGATCGGTAAGAACACAAAGCTAAGTTGAGAGAGCGCCGTAACAACCGAAGATTCAAACACCTCAGGGAGCTACTTAGAGGAGATCGCAGAGACTCAGACACCCCAGAATCCACTTCTTTTACTAGCACAGGGAGCCATGACGGTCCCGATTGTGGAGATACTGCTACCCGCCCACCCCTGTTCCTGACAGACGGCACCGAGGACGGTGCAAAGCCTTAAGTATGGGGAGGTCGGTCAGTACCTGACTTCCGGAGGTAATTTCTCTTCTCTAGCACCAATAATTAGGATATTTTAGTTAGATTTTCTTTCTTTTATAGAATAGAATAAATTGCATAGGTTAGGATAGTTGCATGCATGTTCTACTTGATTGAAAAGACAATAAGTTTCTTTTAAGACTCTATCTTTGGAACAAAATTTCACTAATTTTTCAAATTTTTTATGATAAATTTGCTTGAGTTGTATTTGGAACATGATATTTGAGCTAAAGAACACACAACCTGTGAAAGATTTGAGCCTTTGTGTATGGTTACATTATTTAACCATAATTATTTCATTCTTATGTGTTTACTTCTCTATGATTGTAATCTATATTTTGTTTTATCTTATATGTCCAATATTTATTATATTTTCATGCTTGCACATGATTGAGGCCATTATTTGTTTAAACTCACTTATCCAAATTAAGCCTAACCTTTTCAATTACCTTTGTTAACCACTTTTAGGCTTTAAACCCCATTTGTTCTATATTTTACCACATTACTAACCTTAAGCTAGAAAACAATTGTATATCCCAAATTGAATCTTTGGTTAGCTTAAGATAGAATTGTGTGTGCTAGTTAAGTATGGGAAATTGTGGGAACAAAAGTTGTTAAGGGAATGTGTCATGAGAATTTAATGGAAATTTGGATACCTACTCATGTGAAACTATAAGAATTAAAAATCTATGTGCATTGATAAGCCAAATATATATATATATATATAAGGGGACAAAAATTACCCCAATGTTAAATTCAGAATTCAAAGATCAATGCACATATGATAGAATCAAATACAAAGTAGATACATGAGTATGATTGAAAAAGGGAATTCTGGGTAGCTAGGTATGAACTTTAAGATTACATTAAAAATATACAAGTTGGGTTGGAGCTTGGGTTAATTAAAGATTCAATTTATTAGCTCACTTGACCAAATGTATACACTACCTGTACCTTAGCCCCATTACAACCTTGAAAAGACCTCATGAT
>NC_029792.2:36222789-36265165 GCF_000816755.2 Arachis ipaensis
GAGGAAGAGATTCTAAACGGAACTCATGAATCATATGAAGAAACCATAGGAATGGCTGATATCACAAATATTGAGAACTGAGTTGGAACCTCTAGTGTGAGGTTAAATGTTTCACAATGTTCTTTTGTTAAGAGTTTCTTAACAACTCTACTTTACTCATGAGAGATCTTCTCACATACTAATGTTCAAATCGTGATAACTTGGTTAACTATAACGAGAGAGTTTAACACATAATATTGTGGAATTTTTACACATCTTACTTTCTTATACTTGTTCTATCAAACGTTTATGAGTGAACACACTTTATTCCGAAATTAGGTAGATAAATATCTGAAGGGTTTGGAATCTTTGCAAACCCTCAATTACCCTACTTCGGCAAAACTATTTTGATCGGCAAAAAATACAAAAACTTAGTAAACGTAGCTACGTATTGTGAAACGTAGCTACGTTTACACAGAAACTTCGACTTTAAACTTAAAAGTCGATCCAACGTAGCTACGTTCTACTCACACGTAGCTACGTTTGGAATTTCTTACCGAATTTTAGTGAAGTTTTACGAATCCTAACTAGAGTTTGAACAACCTCAGTTAAGGATACGAAAACATGGAAACTTTTGTTCAAAAATTTGGTAAACCGATCGTAGCTTAACGTTCTACACGTAGTTTTGTAAAACACTCACACACAACTCTCTAAATCGTTAACCAAGAATTGTTCTCCAATGGATTCAGGATTCTGTGATATGAACAGAAGTTTACAACACCTGAACTCAAAGAACAACAACAACACAACGAAAGTTGAGAAGTAAGGAGTTGCAACTTACAACCAACTAGAAAGTTATACGAACAAGTAAGTTCAACAAACAACCAAACAGAAAGTACAGCAAACAACCAAACAGTAAGTAGTTTTGGATACTTATGTTTGAAGCGTATGTTCGTTGTACTAAATGTTAAAGGGGGAAAAACTATTACTGTTTGGTTAAAACTCCTATACGTAAATATTTACTAAAACTTTCGTTGTTATTACGTGAAACAAAATATCTTTCGAAACCTCTTCTGAAGTGTTTTTTTTAAACGTCCTCAAGGGGGATTTATACACGTAAACAAGGGAATTACCCGCAAATAGTTTCTTTTGTTAAATCTATAGTTTCAAAAACGAATCGCCTTCAGAAAAAAAAAAAAAAACTTTTTGTAACAAAGCGTTTGAATAAAGAAGAAAAGTTTAGGAATTTGAAGAAGAAAAAGTTTTCAAATTTTAAAGTTTATAGGAGTTTGAAGAGAAGGGGGAAAACTGTAATAGTTTTTCTTTCCTAAAACTTTACACAGTATCTTCATACGTATTTTGTTACTTTTATCTATAAAGGGGGAAAGTTTTTCTTAAACTAAAAGAGAAAAATATATATTTTGTTCGTACGTATTAAGGGGGATTTATTCACTTTATATAATTTCGTACGAGTAATTGAATTTTATCCCCATGGTTCGGATAAAACTCAATAAGTGGTTTATTCGTATGTTCGTAATTAGTAATTTGTTTTAATACTTCTCGTATAGTTTTATAATTTTGGTATTATCTTTAGGAATCGAATGATCCTCAATCAAATTGTTAAGTATATTACTTTATTTGTATTTCGTTATTTTTCACTGAACTACTTCTCCTCTGTTAGTTAGAACCAGAAGTAGTAGTAGTCACAGGAGAAGTATACCATCCACCTAGGGCTTTACGAGTATATTCAGTAGTTATGCTGCTAGGTTCGCTGGGCAGGCTGCTTCTCTAAGTGGAGTGGGTTAGTATACGAGTGGTGATCATATACCGTGAGGTGTTAGAAACTAAGGACTCGGATTGTAAAAGGTTTTGCGCGAGCACCTTGAAGCTTGGCAATAGTGGAACTTCTCAATAGCGATTGAGAAAGAAAGTGGACGTAGGACAAGGATTGTGCCGAACCACTCTAAATAGCGTTTGCATCTCTCCAAACTCATCTCTTCTATATTATTGTCTTTTACCTTTGAGCAAATAAATTGTGATCGAAAAGTAGCTTCGTAAGTACTTAAGGAATAGCTTAAGTCCGATTGGTGAAAAGCTTGATCAATTTATTTGAGTTGGTGTCTATTGGAAAGTAAAAGCTCCTTATAAATGCTTAGCAATTGAGTTAAGCTCTTGGAAAAATACTAGTACAATAACACTTTTATATATTGTCTTTAACTTGAGCAAAAAGATTCATTGTTGTTGCAATACTCAATTCACCCCCCCTCTTGAGTAATTGTGCATAGGTTCTACAGTGATTACCCTATACACTAGAGATTAGAGCGTACATACATTATCAGTGAGGGTTCAATGCTTGAATTTTCATGTTCCCTGCTTTCATGAGCTATCTTCTTGCACTTTTATCTGTTTTATTATATAATGATAGAATTAGTGGAATTTGATTTGTAATTATTTTGAAGAGCTTATTCACTTTTGATCAAGTGGGCAAGAATCATATAGTTGCATTTATTTATATATATATATAGGCTTGCATTGCATTTCATGAGTTTCTACATGTTCATACTTATTTCCTTATCTCCTTCAATTAAGCATGAGGACATGCTAATGTTTAAGTGTGGGGAGGTTGATAAACCACTATTTTATGATTTATATTGTGTTTAATTGTGTGATTTTATCATGATCCTTACCCACTTATTCATTAAATTAGCATGAAATTATAATTCCTTCCTGAATTTATAACATGTTTGAAAACTGCTTCCTAGAGACTTTAATTATGTATTTTTAATTCTCCTTTATTCCATTCGATGCCGTGATCTGTGTGTTAAGTGTTTCAGACTTTATAAGGCATGAATGAGTTGGAGATTGGAAAGGAAGCTAGCAAAAATAGAAGGAACACAAGAATTTGCGGAGATAACCAGCGAGAAGTGACGCGGTCGCATGGCTCACGCGACTGCGCGAAGGAGAGCAAATCGCAGTGACGCGGCCGCATGGCTCACGCGGCCGCACGGATTGGAAAAGCTCAAGCGACGCGGTAGCGTGGACGACGCAAACGCGTGGCAAGGAAAAGCGCGAATGACGCGTCCGCATGGATAACGCGATCGCGTGACATGTGCTGCACAATCTGTAGAATTCGCTGAGGCGATTTTGGACCTTATTTCGACCCAGCTTTCGGCCCGGAACAGCAGACTAGAGCCAGGGAATATGCAGAAACAAAGCATAACATTCATTCTACACAGTTTTTAGTTTTAGATCTAGTTTTACTCCTTTAGGTTTTTCTCTCTAGGTTTTAGAATTTTGATTTTCAATTGGTCTTAGCATTGGAACATTGAGGAGAGTTATTTCCTCATCAAGACTTCGTCCTTCTAGTTCGTTCTCTTAACTTGGTTTTATTCTTCCATGTTTTTTGCTTTGTTCAATTTTGTCATTTGAATACTTCCATGATTATTTAATACAAGGATTATTTCTTCCATTTTAATTTATTTTCCATTCCACTAATCATGTCTTCTTTTAATTCTCTTTCATATATTATAGATTTATTATTTACAATGAGCGAGTAGTTTCTTCACTTGATGGGGAGTTGATTGAAGGGAAATCTTGAGTTGGAAGGAATGAAAGAGAATTTGTAATTGGGTTAACTGTTGGATTGCTATCCAGTTACTAACACCAATCCCTTTGAACTAAGTGGGTTGCAACTCGTGAATAGATCTAGCATTCCAACTTGTTTGACTTTCCTTTACCTAGTAAAGGATAACTAAACAGAACAACCATTAATTATAAATTAATCTTGAAATCATCCCATCAATAATAGAGATTCCAACTAATCAACTCCCAGTCAAGGCTTTTATTCATATTATTTAAATTTTCTCAATTTAATTTTCCATTTCTTAACTCAACCTTTTGGAACATCTGATTAATAAAATAGCACACTTTTCTGCAACTCGTTGGGAGACGACCTGGGGCTCCAACTCCCAGTAATTTTTAATTTAAACTCTCTGTGACATATTTCTAAATTGATAGGCAGATTTTCGGTGAGTTAAGAACTATACTTGCAACGTAACTATTCTAATAATTTTTAATTTACCAACTTCTGTGTCTCATCAAAAGTATAGTTTCTAAACCTTCAAAAGTCCTTTCATACAAACATTTTTGTTGTCACAAGTAACAAACCCCTAAATAAATTGATAACCGAAGTATTCAAACCTCGGGTCGTCTTCTCAAGGAATTGCAGGGAGGTGTTCTTATTATTGGTTATGAGTTGTAAATTGGGGTTTTGGACCAAGGTAAAAAGTATGTTGAATGACAAGTAAAATAAAATAATAATAACTGTAAAGCAAACTTTTGGCAAGGGATGAGAAATAGGAAGTCCAGATTAGTTACCCTTCTCAATAATAAAGAAGATTGAATCTTAATTCCACTTAGTTGACCTTTACTAAAGCAAAGGAAAGTCAAGGGACTAATTAGTTTGATCTTCGAATCCTATTTATTTCCTAAGAAAATGTTGGGATTATTGAAGTTCAGTTCAATTAGCAAAGATAACAGTTATCAATTATGTTGAGCTAAGATAACTCCTGAGTTACTGATTTCTTAACCAAAACCAAAAGGGGGAAAAGTAAAATTGCTGGAATAAAAATGTCTTCAGATTGGAAGCAATGGTGACATAAATAAAAGAGAGCAATAATAAACTGAAATACATCAAATAGCATTAATTCAAATAATCTGGAACATAGAAGAATTCATAAATTAAATGGAAAAAGTAAATAATCAACTAAAGTAATGGAATGAATAAAAGTGAAAGGAAAGCTTAAAATAAAGGAACATTAAACCTGGGATTGAGAGTCACTCCTAAAACTAAGAGAAGTTCTAAATCCTAATCCTAAGAGAGAGGAGAGAACCTCTCTCTTTAAAAACTACATCTACTCCTAAAATTATGAATGTGAATGCCTGATTATAAATGGATGCATTCCTCCACTTTATAGCCTCTAATCTGTGTTTTCTGGGCCGAGAACTGGGTCAGAAACAGCCCAGAATTCGCTGGTTGCGAATTCAAACATGCTGAATTTCCATCACTGCGACGCGGCCGTATGGAGCACGCGGTCGCGTCACCTAGCGTCAGAGAAACTATAATACATTATATATCAAATCGAAGCCCCGGACGTTAGCTTTCCAACGCAACTGAAACCGCATCATTTGGACCTTTGTAGCTAAAGTTATAGCCATTTGAGTGCGAAGAGGTCAGGCTGGACAGCTTAGCAGTTTCTCCAACTTCTTGTATTCCTTCCACTTTTGCATGCTTCCTTTCCATCCTCTGAGCCATTCCTGCCCTGTAATCTCTGAAATCACTTAACACACATATCAAGGCATCTAATGATAATAAGAGAGGATTAAATATATCAAAATTAAGACCAAAGAAGCATGTTTTCAATCAAAGCACATAATTAGGAAGGCAAATGTAAAACCGTGCAAATAGTATGAATAAGTGGGTAAAGAGTTAGTAAAATCCACTCAATTGAGCACAAGATAAACCATAAAATAGTGGTTTATCAATCTCCCCACACTTAAACATTAGCATGTCCTCATGCTAAGCTCAAGAGAAGCTATAAAGGAATGAAGAGGAATGATAGAGAGTATGCAATGCAACCTATGTATATGAATGCAACTACATGCTAAGATGTTTCTACCTACTTGGTTAAAAATAAACAAATCTTTCAAAAGGAAATATGAACTGGATTTCACTAATTCAAATCATGAAAATGAAGTACAAATAGACTTGCAAGAAGAAAATAGCTTATGAAAGCAGGGAACAAGGAATTGAGCATCGAACCCTCACTGGTAGTGTGTACACTCTAATCACTCAGGTGTTTAAGGTTCGATCTCTCAATTCTCTACTAACCTTGCTTTCTAAGGCTTGCTCTTAATCAACATAAATTTAATGCACAGATACACATATCAAGAGGTCTTTTAAGGGTTGTAATGGGGTTAGGGTCAAGGTAGGATTGTATTTGGCCAAGTGGACTAAAATCTGAATCCTTAATTAACTTAAACTTTCCACCTAACTTTAGACAATCCATGTAATCATAATACCACATCTAACTATCCATTAACCACGTTTTCCACATATTCATGCATTCTAGTTTCAAGTACAGTACATATGCATTGTTCTCACCACTTACTTTGGGCCATTTTGTCCCCTTTTTTGCTTAATTGCTCTTCTTTCTTTTTTTTTTTTTTCAATGCATATGATTAACATATTGAATGCATGAATCATGTTCTAAACATTTTTTTCACATTTTCATAAAGATATATAATACCCAATTCTTAAACCAAATATTTCCAAACCCACTTTTCCCACACTTAAATCATAAGCACTCTCACTAGTCTAAGCTAACCAAGGATTCAAATTAAGGACATTATTGTTTTTCGCTTAGAGTTAATGATGTGCTAAATAAAAAGAACAAAGGGGGTATAATAGGCTCAAAATTGGTTTGCAAAGGATAATGAAAGGTAAGGCCATATGGGTATGTAAGCTCAGTGAAATAAATGCCTCAATCATATAGGTGCATGGATACATCAAACCATGGAAATATAGAATTTAAGCAAGACAAAGATCACAATTTTAGAGAGAAAAAAAACACACATCAAAAATAAAATATTGGTTGATAAAATGCAACCAATTCAAATAGGCTCAAAAAAATCTCACAGGTTTTATGTGTTCGAGCTCTAAACCATGTTCCAGTATAATATTTCTTCAAACAAGTGTAATATTAAATTTTATTCAAATTAGTGAAATGCTCTAAAAGGTTTCTTGAAAAAGAAAATATTACTTTAACCAAGTGGTAAAATATGCAAATGCAACAATGAACTAACAATTAAGGTAAAATATTGATGTTTGAGAAGAGAATAACTAACCCATGGAGATCGGTATCGACCTCCCCACATTTAAAGATTGCACCGTCCTCGGTGCATGCTGAGATTTGCAAGTGGACGGGGGTTGTGGTTCCTCAGCTGGAGCTCTTTTTGTTCCTTTCCTTGCCGGTAGTTTGGGAGTAGCTTTTTCTTTACCCTTCTTGGTGGCCATCCTGAAAAGGGAAAAAGAAAGTGACTTTTAAAGCTAAGGGTTAGAGCAAGGAAGAGAGCGGGAAAGGTGGTAATCAATGCACAATAAAGAAGAATGATGTTAGCATATGCTCATGAGTACATGTGAAAAGTCATCAATGGAAACTAGCTAGTGCATATGATAACAATTGAATGCAAGGTGTTTATTGGCATGCAGGCAAAGGCATGAGTAGCATAGATCAAGCATTCAATGTCCAAGTTAGATTACCAAGTCTTTCAAACTTGCAACATGTTTGTAATGACAATTATATTGAATGAATATGATATGAAAAATGGTTTTGTGAAAAGCAGGCATTCAGAGTAGTAGGATAAAAGATACTGAAAAGCAATGCACAATGCCATACGGGCGTTTTCACAAACACATAGCATGCATGGTAAATAATCTAATGAAAATAATAAATTGAACATGCAAGCAACCCTTTAAAAATAAATATATATAATTGTCAAATAATTCCTCTAATAATCCACAAGTAAAATATAGAAATAATGACCCAAATAAATTTCTAACACCAATGAAAATAATGCAATGAATGAAAGTATGCAAATAAATTAAAATAAAATAAAAAGAAAAATAAGAAGAATGAGAGGGGAAAGAAGATAAGAAAGGAAGAAGAAAGAAATAAGAAAAGATAAGAAAAATAAGGATTAGAGAAGAAAAGATAAGAAAATTGGCTGATCTGGATATTCTGTGCGCCGCTTGTGACGCGGACGCGTGAGTGACGCGATCGCGTGGTGCGTGATAAGGTCAGGTGACGCGGACGCGTGGGTCACGCGATTGCGTGGCCTGTTTTGTGCGATTGGCGCGAGTGCAGCCTCGCGGTCGCGCAACTCTCTGTTCGAAACTCTTTTGCCAAAAATCTTGGTGACGCGATCGCGTGGGCATGCGATCGCGTGAATGACCATCTTTTAAAACGACGCGGACGCATGGGGCACGCGTTCGTGTGGTGAGGCTTGGGCTTCCAGCACGAGTCCAGCCCAACTCCAGCTCAACTTTCTGCCATACACCCATTTACGTCGATTCCACAGAGCCACGCATTCGCGTGGGTGACGCGAACGCGTGGAGAGGCTATTTTTCAAATGACGCGGCCGCGTCAGCGACACAGTCGCATGGATCAATTTGTGCCATTAGCGCGCCTCCAGCCATGCTTTCGCGTGACTCTCTGTTCATCCTCATTTTCTTCCAAACGCACATACGACGTGGACGCGTCAACGACGCTGTCGCGTCGTGTGCGAAAATCCTCTTTTTTTTCTGAAATAAAAAATGAAGAATGCAGTGTTAATATGGATGTGATGCAAAACTCCAGGTTCAATATAATAAAATAAAATAAAGCTCAAAAACAAATGAAACTAAATAAAAATGAAAAAGGAACGATCCTACCATGGTGGGTTGTCTCCCACCTAGCACTTTTAGTTAAAGTCCTTAAGTTGGACATTTGGTGAGCTCTCTGTTATGGTGGCTTGTGCTTGAACTCAACCAGGAATCTCCACCAATGTTTGTAATTCCAATGGCCTCCGGGATCCCAAACTTGGCGCAGAAAACCTTCAAGTAAGTTAAAGCAAGTGACAAGGCCCCAAGAGTGTTTATCGCCAGAATGGATTCTGGGGTCCTAAATCTTGCTTTTGTACCCGTCTTCTTGTTGATTATCATGATTCCATCCGGGTAGCAAGCCCTCCGAATTCTCACTAAAGCGGCCAAACAACTTCCTAGACCCATTCAGTTGAGCTTTACACCAACCTTTGCATTTAAACTTAGAGCTTCCAACCATAATGAACCTTGCAGGACAATTCTTACCACTAACCATCTTCCTCTTACTCTTTATGCCACAAAGAGCTCTAAGTTGACCATCCATCTCCAGTAGCCCATATTCAAGTGGAATTAGAAAGCTAAGGGATATGAATTTTATCCACTTGAATGTTGTGAAGGATGATGGCAACTTAGGGGGAGGTGTTTTTAATGAAATTGCAAGCTCTACTCCCTTGTGCTCTTCTCTAATAATTATCACCTCTTTGCAAGCTTCTTTAATTTCAACCTCTTCCTCTTGGTATCTTTCTTCCAATTCAATCTTCTCTTCATTGCTTCCCAAGAGCATGGGAGGTTGTGCTTCTTCTTCTTGAATCTCCATCTCTTGATCAACCTCTTCCAAGTCTTCAACTGTGATATGCCTTGGAGGTTGTACACCCTCCTCAGCATCAATTTCAAACGTCTCGGAAGGGGGTTCTATGACTGGACTTTCCCATGGAGGTTCTGCATCTCCTAAGTCTTCAACCAATTCTTCTTCTTTGATAATTACAGCTTCCTCCATTTGTTCCAGTACAAAGTCATGCTCCATACTGTTCACTGGAGTTTCTAGTATCTCCTTCATGCTACATTCTTCATTAGATTGCCCACATGAAGCCATGAGGGTTCCTTGAGTGTCCGAACGTCGGGAAGCTAATTGACTCATTATTTAAATTTTGAATTTGAAAATTAAATTTTGAAAATTTGAATTTTAAATTTTTGAAATTTGAATTTTTGAAATTTGAAATTTGAAAAATTTTATATTTGAATTTTGAAATTTGAATTTCGAAATAAGATAAGATAAGATAAAAATTTTAAAATAAAAACCAATAACCTCTTAACTTAAGAAAAAGCAAAAATAAAAACAAAAATAAAAACAAATAAACAAGCAAAAATAAAATATTTACAATAACCAATAATAAGGCACACGTTTGCAATTTCCCGGCAACGACGCCATTTTGATGAGAGAACTTTTGCGTGCTCTAGAAATTTGCAGATAAATCCTCGTTGCAAGTATAGTTTCTAAACCTTCAAAAGTCCTTTCATACAAACGTTTTGGTTGTCACAAGTAACAAACCCCTTTAAAATTGATAACCGAGTATTTAAATCTCGGGTCGTCTTCTCAAGGAATTGCAGGGAGGTGTTCTTATTATTGGTTATGAGTCTTATAAATTGGGGGTTTTGAAAGTAAGAAAGCAGTATGTTGAATGATAAGAAAAATAAATAATAATAATAAAATAAACTCTTGGCAAGGTGTTAGAAATTGGAAGTCCAGACTTAGTTATCTTTATCAATAATAATGAAAGTTGAATCTTAATTCCACTTAGTCAACCTTTACTAAAGTAAAGGAAAGTCAAGTGACTAATTAGTTTGATCTTCGAATCCTATTTATTTCATGAGAAAAGGTTGGAATTATTGAAGCTCAGTTCAATTAGCAAGATAACAATTATCAATTATGCTGTTGAATTGGATAACTTCTGAGTTACTGATTTCTTAACCAAAACCAAGAATGTAAAAAGCTAAATATAAATCACAAATCTGAAAATACCTCAATTGCATTAATAAAGAAAATCATAACATGAAAGCCATAAGCCAATTATTCAAAAGATAAATATCAATTAAAGTACTAAGGTGAATAAAAATGGAAACGAAATTAAACAAAAAAGAACATTAAACCTGGGATCGAGAGTCACTCTTAAAACTAAGAGAAGTTCTAAATCCTAATCCTAAGAGAGAGAGAGGAGAGAACCTCTCTCTTTAAAACTACATCTAAAACATGAAAAATGAATTATGAGAGCCTCCCTATGAATGGATGCACTCCCCCACTTTATAGCCTCTAATCTGTGTTTTCTGGTACGTTCAGGTCGCGGACAAGTGACGCGGAGGCGTCGTCCACGCAGCCGCGCGGATTGAAGTTCGCAGATGCGACGCGTCCGCGTGAATCACGCGTTCACGTCGCCTAGCATCAGAGCAACTATGGCATATTATATATCAAATCGAAGCCCCGGACGTTAGCTTTCCAACGCAACTAAAACCGTGTCGTTTGGACCTCTGTAGCTAAAGTTATAGTCATTTGAGTGCGAAGAGGTCAGGCTGGACAGCTTAGCAGTTTCTCCAACTTCTTGTATTCCTTCCACTTTTGCATGCTTCCTTTCCATCCTCTGAGCCATTCCTGCCCTGTAATCTCTGAAATCACTTAACACACATATCAAGGCATCTAATGGTAATAAGAGAGGATTAAATATATCAAAATTAAGACCAAAGAAGCATGTTTTTGATCAGAGCACATAATTAGGAAGGCAAATGTAAAACCGTGCAAATAGTATGAATAAGTGGGTAAAGAGTTGGTAAAATCCACTCAATTGAGCACAAGATAAACCATAAAATAGTGGTTTATCAGCGTCCCATTATTCACAGGATTCCTTTCAGAAGTGTACATGAACTGGTTATTTGCAACCATGTCAATGAGTTCTTGAGCTTCTGCAGGCGTTTTCTTTAGGTGGATGGATCCACCTGCAGAATGGTCCAGTGACATCTTTGATAACTCAGATAGACCATCATAGAATATATCCAGAATAGTCCATTCTGAAAGCATGTCAGAAGGACACTTTTTGGTCAGTTCCTTGTATCTCTCCCAAGCTTCATAGAGGGATTCTCCTTCTTTCTGTCTGAAGGTTTGAACATCCACTCTAAGCTTGCTAAGCTTTTGAGGAGGAAAGAACTTGGCTAAGAAAGTCGTGACCAGTTTATCCCAAGAGTTCAGGCTATCTTTAGGTTGAGAGTCCAACCATACTCTAGCTCTGTCTCTTACAGCAAACGGGAAAAGCATAAGCCTATAGACCTCGGGATCAACCCCATTGGTCTTAACAGTATCACAGATCTGCAAGAATTCAGTTAAGAACTGAAAAGGATCTTCAGATGGAAGTCCATGAAACTTGCAGTTCTGTTGCATCAGAGAAACTAATTGAGGTTTAAGCTCAAAATTGTTTGGTCCAATGGCAGGGATTGAGATGCTTCTTCCATGTAATATGGAATTTGGTGGAGTAAAGTCACCAAGCATCTTCCTTGCATTGTTATTATTTTCGGCCATGTCTCCTTCTTTTTCAAAAATTTCTGTCAGATTTTCTCCAGAGAGTTGTGCTTTGGCTTTCCTTAGCTTCCTCTTCAGAGTCATTTCAGGTTTAGAATCAGCTTCAACAAGAATGTTCTTATCCTATGTCACAGTATAGAGATTCCTTTATATGAGTAGAAGAAAATAGGAATAGAAGATGGAGAATCCAAACACAAGGGTGAGGAGTAGGTTCGAATTCTTAGATGAAGAGGAGTGTTAGTAAATATATAAATAAATAAATAATTAGAAGGAGATGAGAGAGAGGGAATTTCGAAATTAATTAAATTAAAAATAAAATTTAAAGTTAAATTTTGAAAATTAAAATTGAAATCAAATTAAATTAAAAATTAAAACAATTAGTTAATAAAAAAAATTTGAAAAAGGGGGAAGAGATTTTCGAAAATTAGAGAGAGAGAATTAGTTAGGTAGTTTTGAAAAAGATATGATTGAAACAAAAAGATAGGATTGATTAAAAAATTTGAAAATCAATTTTAAAAAGGTAAGAAGTTAGAAAGGAAGTTAGAAAAGATTTTGAAATTGATTTTGAAAAAGATGTGATTGAAATTTAAAAAGATGTGATTGAAAAAAGATAGGATTGATTGAAAAATATTTGAAAAAGAATTTTAAAAAGATTTGATTTTGAAAATTAAAGTTGATTACTTGACTAACAAGAAACTAAAAGATATGATTTAAAATTTAAAGATTGAACCTTTCTTAATAGGCAAGTAACAAACTTAATATTTTTGAATCAATCACATTGATTGTTAGTGATATTTTCGAAAATATGACATAAACATAAGAAAAAGATTTTGAAAATTATGAAATAAGATAAGAAAAAGATTTTTGAAAATCATTTTGCAATTTTCGAAAATTATGAAAGAAATTTTGAAAAAGATTTGATTTTTGAAAAAAATTTGAAAAAGATAGAATTTTTAAATTGAAAATTTGATTTGACTTATAAAAAATAACTAAATTTTTAAAATTTTTGAAAATGTCAATCCAAATTTTCGAAAATTTATGAGAGAAAAAAGGGAAAGATATTTTTTTGATTTTTGAATTTTTAATGAAGAAAGAGAAAAACAACCCAAAGACTCAATGCACGAAAATTTTGGATCAAAACATGTGATGCATGCAAGAACACTATGAATTTCAAGATGAACACCAAGAACACTTTGAATGTCAAGATGAACACCAAGAACTTATTTTTGAAAAATTTTGAAGAAAAGAAAACATGTAAGACACCAAACTTAGAAATTTTTAATTTTTTAGACATTAACAAATTGAAAATGCATATGAAAAACAAGAAAAGACACAAAACAAGAAAATATGAAGATCAAACAAGAAGACTGGCCAAGAACAACTTGAAGATCATGAAGAATGCAATGCATGAATTTTCGAAAAAATTTTTAAGAAAAATAAAAGAATGCAATTGACACCAAACTTAAAAATTGACACTAGACTCAAACAAGAAACACAAAATATTTTTGGTTTTATGATTTTATTAAATTTTTTTTTGTATTTTTCGAAAATTGATTGGGAAAAACAAAAAAGAAAATATTTTTGTATTTTTCGAAAATAAGAAATAAAAAGCTTAAAATTAAAATAAAATTACCTAATCTGAGCAATAAGATGAACCGTCAGTTGTCCAAACTCGAACAATCCTCGACAACGGCGGCAAAAACTTAGTGCGCAGAAATCGTGACGGTTCCATTCCTTGGTAACGGCACTGAAAACTTTATACGCCCGTTCATAATCTTAATTCTTTGTCATAACTTCGCACAACTGACCAGCAAGTGCACTGGGTCGTCCAAGTAATAAACCTTACGTGAGTAAGGGTCGATCCCACGGAGATTGTCGGCTTGAAGCAAGCTATGGTCACCTTGTAAATCTCAGTCACGCGGATTCAAATGGTTATAGAGTTTTAATAATTAAAAGATAAATAAAACATAAACTAGGATATAAATACTTATGTAATTCATTGGTGAGAATTTCAGATAAGCGTATAGAGATGCTTTTGTTCCTCTGAACCTCTGGTTTCCTGCTGTCTTCATCCAATCATTCCTACTCCTTACCATGGCAAGCTTTATGTAGGGCATCACCGTTGTTAATGGCTACATCCCATCCTCTCTGTGAAAATGGTCCAATGCGCTGTCACTGCATGGCTAATCATCTGTCGGTTCTCGATGCATACTGGAATAGGATTTACTATCCTTTTGCGTCTGTCACTACACCCAGCACTCGCGAGTTTCATCCAAGTGATATTCATTCTAGCTTGTTTGCATATAGAACGGAAGTGTTTGTCAGACACGCGTTCATAAGTGAGAATGATGATGAGCGTCACATAATCATCACATTCATCATGTTCTTGGGTGCGAATGGATATCTTAGAATAGGAATAAGCTTGAATTGAATAGAAAAACAATAGTACTTTGTATTAATTCATGAGGAACAGCAGAGCTCCACACCTTAATCTATGGAGTGTAGAAACTCTACCGTTTGAAAATACATAAGTGATAATGGTCCAGGCATGGCCGAATGGCCAGCCCCCATGAAAGTCTAAGATAGCATAAAACTGATCAAAGATCCCTAATACAGTAAAAAGTCCTATTTATACTAAACTAGTTACTAGGATTTACAGAAATGAGTAAATGATGCAGAAATCCACTTCCGGGGCCCACTTGGTGTGTGCTTGGGCTGAGCATTGAGCTTTATACGTGTAAAGGTCTTTCTTGGAGTTGAACACCAGTTTGTAACCTGTTTCTGGCGTTTAACTCCACTTTGCAACCTGTTTCTGGCGTTTGACTCCAGAATGCAGCATGGAGTTTGACTATTATATATTGCTGGGAAAGCCCTGGATATCTACTTTCCAATGCAATTGGGAGCGCGCCATTTGGAGTTCTGTAGCTCCAGAAAATCCACTTTGAGTACAGGGAGGTCAGAATCCAACAGCATCTGCAGTCCTTCTTCAACCTCTGAATTTGATTTTTGCTCAAGTCCCTCAATTTCAGTCAAAAAATACCTGAAATTACAGAAAACACACAAACTCATAGTAAAGTCCAGAAATGTGATTTTTATTTAAAAACTAATAAAAATATACTAAAAACTTACTAAATCATACTGAAAACTATGTAAAAACAATGCCAAAAAGCGTATAAATTATCCGCTCATCAGTACCTCACTATTGTTATTGACAAAATGGTCCTTAAAAGGTTTTAAAATTTGACAAGCGTACCCACGAGTTCACCGGAGCACATTTCCGGCAAGCACAGTGCTGATGTAGCCACCGTGTTTTGGTGACTTGGCAAACCACCCCCAAAGTTCCCTCCCCAACGCACACTCCCTCCCCTTCCCTCTCCCTCCCTGTCGCAGCCCCCATCCCCAACGCACACTTCTCCCTAATCGCAGTCCCCGCCGCATCACAAGCCCCTCCCCAACGTACACTTTCCATTCCTCCCTCAACACCACCATTCACAGCAACAACAACTTTAACATCAACAGAGTTGTCCCAAATCATGAATTGTTCCAAATTTTTAGGTTAAATTATCATTCAAAAAGATTAATCACAATAAAACTCAGAAACAAATTCATATACAATAATCAAAATAAAATAAAATAAAATAAAATAAAAATTAATACAGACACCACCAAAGCAAGAATAGAAGAAGAACACCAGACACAGAGGGGGCAAGGACACGATAGAGCCAAGATGGAACCCAGACAAAGGAGACATGGCAACGACTGGGGGCTAGCTGCAAGCAGATACAAGCAGTGAAGGCGACAGCGGTGAAGGCGTGCAGAGAACGCAATGCTACAAAGGAGACACTGGCGGACGCAGAAGACCTGACGATGAGATGGCGACAGTGCGGTGTCGATGACACTGGCTCTGTAAGACTGAGAAGGTTGAGCTCTACTGCTATTTTAGCGGAGAGTGAATTGAGAGTGTGAGACACTATGTTGGGAAAGGGATTAGAATTCAAAGAGGCAAGGGAAGGGGATTAGGGTTTAGAAAGGGGGATTTTGGACTGAGGAGGGGGGAAGTGCGTTGCAGATGGGGAATTAGGGTTAGAGAGGGGGAGGGAAGGATTAGGGTTGGGGAGGGGGGAGAATGCATTCAAGAAGGGGAAGAGGGGAGTGCGTTGGGGAAGGGGAAGGAGAAGGAGAAGAATTAGGGTTAGAGAGGGGGAGGGAAGGATTAGGGTTGGGGAGGGGGGAGAATGCATTCAAGAAGGGGAAGAGGGGAGTGCGTTGGGGAGGGGGAAGGAGAAGGAGAAGAATTAGGGTTGGGGGGTATTTGCCATGTCATCAAAACGCAGTGGCCATGTCAGCACTGTGCTTGCCGGAAATGTGCTCCGGTGAACTCATGGATACGCTTGTCAAATTTTAAAATCTTTTAAGGACCATTTTGTCAATAACAATAGTGAGGTACCAAAATGTCAGCGGTTGAATCTTTCGGGTACTGATTTGGTCATTACCTCATCTTCTTAATTAAGTAATTATTTTAGTTTTCAAATTTATTTTTCTCTTAGTTTTTGAAATTTATATTTTAATTTTTAATTATTTTATTTTATCTTATTATTTTTTATTTATTTTTAATTATTCAATTTGTTTCTACTTAAATAAAATAAAAACAAAAATATATTTTATTTGCAATTCATATCAATTTTCTTTTATCCATCATGGACCTAAATGGAAATGAACAGTCCAGAAGGACTCTAGGGTCATATGCTAACCCCACTACTGCTGCATATAGGAGTAGCATCTGTATACCTCCCATCAGAGCAAGCATTTTTGAGCTAAATCCTCAACTCATTGTCATGGTGCAGCAAAATTGCCAGTATTCCGGTCTTCCACAGGAAGAACCTACTGAGTTTCTGGCACAGTTCTTGCAAATTACTGACACAGTACATGACAAGGAAGTAGATCAGGATGTCTACAGATTATTACTGTTTCCATTTGCTGTAAAAGATCAAGCTAAGAGGTGGTTAAATAACCAACCTACAGCAAGCATATGAACATGGAAACAGTTATCAGACAAATTCCTGAATCAATATTTCCCTCCAAAAAGGATGACACAGCTAAGGCTGGACATCCAAGGCTTTAAACAAGAGGATGATGAATCCCTCTATAACGCCTGGGAGAGGTACAGAGGGATGCTAAGGAAATGCCCCTCTGAAATATTTTCAGAGTGGGTGCAGTTAGACATCTTCTACTATGGGCTTACAGAAAAAGCTCAGGTATCTCTAGACCACTCAGCTGGTGGATCTATACACATGAGAAAAACTATTGAAGAGGCTCAAGAGCTTATCGATATAGTTGCTAGAAATCAGGATCTGTACATAAGTAATGAGTCCTCCATGAAAGAAGAAGCTAAGGCAGTATCAACTGACTTTAGTCCTCAGGAACAAGTTTGTGAACTCGATCAGCAACTATCTTCTATAACAAGGCAGTTAGCAGAATTTAAGGAGATGCTACAAGAAACCAAAATTGCTAACAAGGATATGGAATCACAATTGAATCAGACAAAACAGTAGTTATCAAAACAGATAACAGAGGAGTGCCAAGCAGTTCAATTAAGAAGTGGAAAAACATTAAATATCTCAACTCAAAGCAGTAAAAAGCCAAGAAAAGAACAGCTGACAGAGGATTAGCAACCTGCTACCCAAAATCCCTCTGAGGACAGTAAGAGCCCAGAGAGGAATAAGTCTGGCGTTCAAACGCCAGAAAAGGGTAGGAATATGGCGTTCAACGCCCAATCCATGTCCAAATCTAGCATTCAAACGCCAATGAGGGATCAGACACCTGCAAGTGCTGATAATAACTCCCTCAAGAAGGCTTCTCAACCTGCCTCTGTAGGAAATAAACCTGCAGCAACTAAGGTTGAAGAATATAAAGCCAAGATGCCTTATCCTCAGAAACTCCGCCAAGAGGAACAGGATAAACAATTTACCCGCTTTACAGACTATCTCAGGACTCTTGAAATCAAGATTCCGTTTGCAGAGGCACTTGAGCAAATACCCTCTTATGCTAAGTTCATGAAAGAGATCTTAATTCATAAGAAGGATTGGAGGGAAACTGAAAAAGTCTTCCTCACTGAAGAGTGTAATGCAGTCATTTTAAAGAGCTTACCAGAAAAGCTTAAGGATCCTGGGAGCTTTATGATACCATGCACATTAGAGGGTACTTGTACCAAGACAGCTCTATGTGATCTTGGGGCAAATATCAACCTAATCCCTGCATCCACTATCAGAAAGCTTGGCTTGACTGAAGAGGTCAAACCAACCCAGATCCGTCTTCAACTTGCTAATGGCTCCATTAAATACCCATCAGGCATAATTGAGGACATGATTGTCAAGGTTGGGCCATTTGTCTTTTCTACTGACTTTGTAGTGCTGGAAATGGAGGGGCACAAGAGTGCAACTCTCATTCTAGGAAGACCTTTCCTAGCAACTGGACGAACCCTCATTGATGTCCAAAAAGGGGAAGTGACCTTGAGAGTCAATGAGGATGAGTTTAGGCTGAATGCTGTTGAGGCAATGAAGCATCCAGGCACATCAAATGACTGCATGAGTGTTGATATTATTGACTCCCTAGTAGAGGAGATCAACTTGGCTGAGAGTCTCGAATCAAAGCTAGAAGACATCTTTAAAGATGTTTAGCCTGATTTGGAGGAACCAGAGGAAATAAAAGAACCTCTGAAAAGTCCTCAGGAAGAGGAGAAACCTCCTAAACCCGAGCTCAAACCACTACCACCATCCCTGAAATATGCATTTCTGGGAGAAGGTGACACTTTTTCGGTGATCATAAGCTCTGCTTTAAATCCACAGGAAGAGAAAGTACTACTTCAAGTGCTAAGGACACACAAGACAGCTCTTGGGTGGTCCATAAGTGATCTTAAGGGCATCAGTCCAGCAAGATGCATGCACAAAATCCTATTGGAGGACGATGCTAAGCCAGTGTTCAACCACAGAGGCGGCTAAATCCAGCCATGAAGGAGGTGGTGCAGAAAGAGGTCACCAAGTTACTAGAGGCTGGGATTATTTATCCTATTTTTGATAGCCCCTGGGTGAGCCTTGTCCAAGTTGTCCCCAATAAAGGAGGCATGACAGTGGTTCATAATGAAAAGAATGAACTGGTTCCTACAAGAACAGTTACAGGGTGACGTATGTGTATTGATTACAGAAAGCTCAATACAGCCACCAGGAAGGATCACTTTCCTTTACCATTCATAGACCAGATGCTAGAGAGACTAGCAGATCATGAATATTACTGCTTTTTGGATGGCTATTCAGGTTACAATCAAATTGCAGTAGATCCTCAGGACCAAGAGAAAACAGCATTCACATGTCCTTCTGGAGTTTTTGCCTACAGAAGGATGCCTTTTGGTCTGTGCAATGCACCTGCAACCTTTCAGAGGTGCATGCTCTCTATCTTCTCTGATATGGTAGAGAAATTTCTGGAATTCTTCATGGATGACTTTTCAGTATTTGGAGACTCATTCAGCTCCTGCCTTGACCATTTAGCACTTATTCTGAAAAGATGCTAAGAGACCAACCTAGTTTTAAACTGGGAAAAATGTCACTTTATGGTGACTGAAGGAATTGTCCTTGGGCATAAAATTTTAAACAAGGGAATAGAGGTGGATCAAGCTAAAGTAGAGGTAATTGAAAAATTACCACCACCTGCCAATGTTAAGGCAATCAGAAGCTTTTTGGGGCATGCAAGATTCTATATGAGGTTTATAAAGGATTTTTCAAAAATTGTAAAACCTCTGAGCAATCTGCTAGCTGCTGACACGCCATTTGTGTTTGACACAGAGTGTCTACAGGCGTTTGAAACTCTGAAAGCTAAGCTGGTCACAACACCAGTTATTTCTGCACCAGACTGGACACTACCATTCGAGCTAATGTGTGATGCTAGTGACCATGCCATTGGTGCAGTACTGGGACAGAGACATAACAAGCTTCTGCATGTCATTTATTACGCTAGCCGTGTTCTAAATGACGCACAAAAGAATCACGCAACCACAGAAAAAGAGCTGCTTGCAATGGTTTATGCCATTGACAAGTTTAGATCATACTTAGTAGGATCAAAAGTGATTGTGTACACTGACCACGCTGCTCTTAAATATCTACTTACAAAGCAGAATTCAAAACCCAGGCTCATAAGATGGGTGTTGCTTCTGCAAGAGTTTGATATAGAAATAAGAGACAGAAAAGGGACAGAGAACCAAATGGCTGATCATTTGTCCCGGATAGAACCAGTAGAAGGGACGTCCCTCCCCTCTACTAAGATCTCTGAAGCCTTTCCGGATGAGCAACTCTTTGCCATTCAGGAAGTACCGTGGTTTGCAGACATTGCAAACTATAAAGTGGTAAGATTCATACCCAAAGAGTACAGCAGGCAGCAAACAAAAAAATTAATTACTGATGCAAAGTACTACTTGTGGGATGAACCATATCTCTTTAAGAGATGTGCAGATGGAATAATCCGTAGGTGTGTGCCTAGAGAAGAAGCACAGAAGATCCTATGGCATTATCATGGATCACAATATGGAGGCATTTCGGAGGTGAGCGAACAGCCACAAAAGTCCTCCAATGTGGCTTCTACTGGCCTACTCTCTATAAAGACTCCCGAGAGTTTGTACGTATCTGTGACAGTTGCCAGAGAGCTGGTAATCTGTCTCATGGTTACGCCATGCCTCAGCAAGGGATTTTAGAGATTGAGTTGTTTGACGTATGGGGTATTGACTTCATGGGGCCTTTCCCACCATCATACTCAAACACTTATATTCTGGTGGCAGTCGACTATGTATCCAAATGGGTAGAGGCCATTACAATACCCACTAATGATACTAAGACAGTGCTGAAGTTCCTCTAGAAATATATCTTCAGCAGATTTGGTGTCCCTAGAGCACTAATCAGTGATGGGGGCACTCACTTCTGCAATAAATAGCTTTACTCTGCTATGGTCCGATATGGAATTAGCCACAAGGTAGCAACTCCATATCATCCACAGACAAATGGGTAGGCTGAAGTCTCTAATAGAGAACTAAAAAGAATCCTGGAACGGACTGTAAGTACCCGTAGAAGGGATTGGGCAAGAAGCTTGGATGATGCTCTGTGGGCATACAGAACAGCATTCAAGACTCCTATAGGGACCTCTCCATACCAGCTTGTGTATGGTAAGGCCTGTCATCTGCCCGTGGAACTAGAGCATAAGGCCTACTGAGCAACCAGATTCCTAAACCTTGATGCCAAATTAGCTGGAGAGAAAAGATTGCTCCAGCTGAATGAGCTAGAGGAATTCAGACTCAATGCTTTCGAAAATGCTAAGATTTACAAAGAGAAAGCAAAAAGGTAGCATGACAGAAAGTTGTCATCTAGAGTCTTTGAACCAGGACAGAAGGTCCTGCTATTTAACTCTAAACTCAGATTATTCCCTGGGAAATTAAAATCCCGATGGGGGGACCATATGTGATTACAAGTGTGTCACCATATGGCTATGTGGAGCTTCAAGACATTGATTCTAATAAGAGGTTCATTGTTAATGGACAGAGATTCAAGCATTATCTTGAAGGCAATGTTAAGCAAGAATGCTCAAAACTGAGACTAGATTAAAAGCTCAATAAAGTCCAGGTAAAGACAATAAAGAAACGCTTATTGAGAGGCAACCCAATCTTATTTATCTATGTTAATTACTTTTTCATTTCATTTTCCATTGTTATTTTATGTTTTCTTTAGGTTGATGATCATGTGGAGTCATAAAAACAGCTGCAGAATTAAAGCAGAATCAAAAACGGCATCAAAAATAGCACACCCTGGAGGACAGACTTACTGGCGTTTAAACGCCAGTAAGAGTAGCAGAATGGGCGTTAAACGCCCAGTCTGGCACCATTCTGGGCGTTTAATGCCAGAAAGAAGCAACAAGCTGGCGTTTAACGCCAGAAAGAAGCAACAAGCTGGCGTTTAACGCCAGAAAGAAGCAACAAGCTGGCGTTTAACGCTAGAACAGAGCACCAAGTTGGCGTTAAACGCCAGAAAGGGAAGAAAAGTTGGCGTTAAACGCCAGAAACAGGCTGCAACCTGGCGTTTAATGCCAGAATTGCACTCTAAGGGCGTTTTGCACGCCTAAATGGAGCAGGGATGAGAAGTCCTTGACCCCTCGGGATCTGTGGACCTCACAGGATCCCCACCTACCCCACCTCTCTCTCTCTCTCTCCCACCTTTTCATAACACTCTTTTCCAAATACCCTTCACCAATCACCTCCATCACCCTTACCCATCACCTCTTCACCACTCACATCCATCCACTCTTCTCCAAAAACCCCATCTACCTCCAAATTCAAAATCCTTCCCCTCCCAAACCCTAATACACGAAACCTAACCCCCCCTATATAAACACCTCACCACTCCTTCATTTTCACACATTACAACCACTACTTCTACCCCTTGGCCGAACCACACATCTCCCTCAATATCCTCCATTTTCTTCTTCTTCTACTACTTTCTTTCTTCTTTTGCTCGAGGACGAGCAAACCTTTTAAGTTTGGTGTGGTAAAAGCATTACTTTTTGTTTTTCCAAACCATTAATGGCACCTAAGGCCGGAGAAACCTCTAGAAAGAGGAAAGGGAAGGCAATTTCTTCCACCTCCGAGTCATGGGTGATGGAGAGATTCATCTCACAAGCCCATCACTAAGAAAAGGATGGAGCAAACAAGAGAGTTGATGAGCGGATAATTTATACACTTTTTGGCATTGTTTTTAGTATGTTTTTAGTAGAATCTAGTTACTTTTAGGGATGTTTTCATTAGTTTTTATGTTAAATTCACATTTCTGGACTTTACTATGAGTTTGTGTGTTTTTTCTGTGATTTCAGGTATTTTTTAGCTGAAATTGAGGGACTTGAGCAAAACTCAGATTCAGAGGTTGAAGAAGGACTGCTGATGCTGTTGGATTCTGACCTCCTTGCACTCAAAGTTGATTTTCTGGAGCTACAGAACTCAAAATGGCGCACTTTCAATTGCGTTGGAAAGTAGACATCCAGGGCTTTCCAGCAATATATAATAGTCCATACTTTAGCCGCGTTTAGACGACGCAAATGGGCGTTGAATGCCAGTTCTACGCTGTAGTCTGAAGTTAAACGCCAGAAACACGTCACAAGCCAGAGTTGAACGCCAGAAATACGTTACAAACTGGCGTTCAACTCCAAGAATGACCTCTCCACGTGTAAACTTCAAGCTCAGCCCAAGCACACACCAAGTGGGCCCCGGAAGTGGATTTATGCATCAATTACTTACTTCTATAAACCCTAGTAACTAGTTTAGTATAAATAGGACTTTTTACTATTGTATTAGACATCCGGGATTGTATTTTTGATCCTGTGATCATGTTTTGGGGGCTGGCCTCTCGGCCATGCCTGAACCTTCATCACTTATGTATTTTCAAAGGTAGAGTTTCTACACTCCATAGATTAAGGTGTGGAGCTCTGCTGTTCCTCATGATTTAGTGCAAAGTACTACTGTTTTCTATTCAATTCAACTTATTCCACTTCTAAGATATCCATTCGCACCCAAGAACATGATGAATGTGATGATTATGTGACGCTCATCATCATTCTCACTTATGAATGCGTGCCTGACAAACACTTCCGTTCTACATGCAAACAAGGCAGAATGAGTATCTCTTAGATATCTAATACGGAGGACCGAGTCCGAGTTATTAGTGTCTTCGTGGTATAAGTTAGAACCCATGGATGGCCATTCCTGAGATCTGGAAAGTCTAAACCTTGTCTGTGGTATTCCGAGTAGGATCTGGGAAGGGATAGCTGTGACGAACTTCAAACTCGCGAGTGCTGGGCGTAGTGACAGATGCAAAAGGAGGGTGAATCCTATTCCAGTATGATCGAGAACCTCAGATGATTACCCGTGCCGTGACAGAGCATTTGGACCTTTTTCACAAGAGGATGGGATGTAGCCATTGACAACGGTGATGCCCTTACAGAAAGCTTGCCGTGGAAAGGAGTAGGACTGATTGAATGAAGACAGCGGGAAAGCAGAGGTTCAGAGAAATGAGAGCATCTCTACACACTTATCTGAAATTCTCACCAATGATATACATAAGTATCTTTATCTTTATTTTCTGTTTATTTATTATATATATTCGAAAACTCCATAACCATTTGATATCCGCCTGACTGTGATTTACAAGGTGACCATAGCTTGCTTCAGGCCGACATTCTCCGTGGGATCGACCCTTACTCACGTAAGGTTTTATTACTTGGACGACCCAGTGCACTTGCTGGTTAGTTGTGCGAAGTTGTGAAGTTATGTTTGGACCATGGTTCTGTGCATCCGTTTTTGGTGCCATTGCCAGGCAAAGAACGAACAAATAATTTTACAACCTAATCTGAGTAACAATTTCGCATACCAAGTTTTTGGCGCCGTTGCCAGGGAAAGAACGAACAAATAATTTTACAACCTAATCTGAGTAACAATTTCGCATACCAAGAGTTTACTCATGGACCTCAACAAGAGCATGAGAAAATTCCTCATCATGAAATCTCTGAGATACCTCAAGGGATGCACTTTCCTCCACAAAACTATTGGGAGCAAATTAACACCTCCCTAGGAGAATTAAGTTCCAACATGGGACAACTAAGGGTGGAGCACCAAGAGCATTCCATCCTCCTCCATGAGATTAGAGAAGATCAAAGAGCTATGAGGGAGGAGCAACAAAGGCAAGGAAGAGACATAGAGGAGCTCAAGAGCACCATTGGTTCTTCAAGAGGAAGAAGACGCCACCCTCACTAAGGTGGACCCGTTCCTTAATCTCCTTGTCAATTTATTTTTTCTGTTTTCGTTCTCTATGCTTTATTTTTATTTATGTTTATGTCTTATTACATGATCATTAGTGTCTAGTGTCTATGCCTTAAAGCTATGAATGTCCTATGAATTCATCACCTTTCTTAAATGAAAAATGTTCTAAAAGAAAAAGAACAAGAAGTACATGAATTTCAAATTCATCCTTGAGATTAGTTTAATTATTTTGATGTGGTAGCAATACTTTTTGTTTTCTGAATGAATGCTTGAACAGTGTATATTTTTGATATTGTTGTTTATGAATGTTAAATTTGTTGGCTCTTGAAAGAATAATGAAAAAGGAGAAATGTTATTGATGATCTGAAAAATCACAAAATTAATTCTTGAAGCAAGAAAAAGCGGTGAAAAAAAGAAGCTTGCGAAAAAAATGGCAAAAATAAGAAAAAAAAAAGAGAAAGAGAAAGAAAAAGCAAGCAGAAAAAGCCAAGAGCTCTTTAAATCAAAAGACAAGAGAAAAAATCCAGTAACCCTTTAAACCAAAAGGCAAGGGTAAAAAGGATCCAAGACTTTGAGCATCAGTGGATAGGAGGGCCCAAAGGAATAAAATCCTGGCCTAAGCGGCTAAACCAAGCTGTCCCTAACCATGTGCTTGTGGCGTGAAGGTGTCAAGTGAAAAGCTTGAGACTGAGCAGTTAAAGTCGTGATCCAAAGCAAAAAGAGTGTGCTTAAGAACTCTGGACACCTCTAATTGGGGACTTTAGCAAAGCTGAGTCACAATCTGAAAAGGTTCACCTAGTTATGTGTCTGTGGCATTTATGTATCCGGTTGTAATACTGGAGAACAAAGTGCCTAGGGCCACGGCCAAGACTCATAAAGTAGCTGTGTTCAAGAATCAACATACTGAACTAGGAGAATCAATAACACTATCTAAATTCTGAGTTCCTATAGATGCCAATCATTCTGAACTTCAAAGGATAAAGTGAGATGCCAAAACTGTTCAGAGGCAAAAAGCTACTAGTCCTGCTCATCTAATTGGAGCTAAGTTTCACTGATATTTTGGAATTTATAGTATATTCTCTTCTTTTTATCCTATTTGATTTTCAGTTGCTTGGGGACAAGCAACAATTTAAGTTTAGTGTTGTGATGAGTGGATAATTTATACGCTTTTTGGCATTGTTTTTAGGTAGTTTTCAGTATGTTTTAATTACTTTTTAGTATATTTTTATTAGTTTTTATTCAAAATTCACATTTCTTGACTTTACTATGAGTTTGCATATTTTTCTATGATTTCAGGTATTTTCTGGCTGAAATTGAGGGACCTGAGCAAAAATCTTATTCAGAGGCTGAAAAAGGACTACAGATGCTGTTGGATTCTGACCTCCCTGCACTCGAAATGGATTTTCGGGAGCTACAGAAACTCAATTGGTGCGCTCTCAATTGCGTTGAAAAGTAGACATCCAAGACTTTCCATCAATATATAATAGTCCATACTTTGCCCGAGTTTTGACGACGCAAATTGGTGTTTAAACGCCAACTTCCTGCCCTATTCTGAAGTTAAACGCCATAAACAGGTTACAAACCAGAGTAAAATGCCACAAACAAGCTGCAACCTGGCGTTTAACTCCAAGAGAAGCCTCTACACGTGTAAAGCTCAATGCTCAGCCCAAGCACACACCAAGTGGGCCCAGGAAGTGGATTTCTACACTATCTATCTTAGTTTACTCATTTTCTATAAACCTAGGTCACTAGTTTAGTATAAAAACTACTTTTAGAGACTTACTATGTACCTTATGACATTTCACATCTGAATTTTATATCTTCTACGGCATGAGTTTCTAAACTCCATGGTTAGGGGTGAGGAGCTCTACTGTGTCTCAATGGATTAATGCAATTACTTCTATTTTCTATTCAATCACGCTTGTTTCTGTTCTAAGATACTCGCTCGTACTTAACCGTGATGAATGTGATCATCCGTGACACTCATCACCATTCTCAACCTATGAACGCGTGCCTGACAACCACTTCCATTCTACCTTAGATCGAGTGTGTATCTCTGGTTCCTGGTTCACGAGTTTGATTGCCTCTCCTGACAACAGAGCATTCAAATCTGTGGGATCAGAGTCTTTGTGGTATAGGCTAGAATTATTGGCAGCCATTCCTGAGATCCGGAAAGTCTAAACCTTGTCTGTGGTATTTCGAGTAGGATCTGGGATGGGATGACTGTGACGAGCTTCAAACTCACGAGTGTTGGGCGTAGTGACAGACGCAAAAGGATCAATGGATCCTATTCCAACATGAGTGAGAACCGACAGATGATTAGCTGTGCGGTGACAGCGCATTTAGACTATTTTCACTGAGAGGACGGATGGTAGCCATTGACAACGGTGATCCACCAACATACAGCTTGCCATGGAAGGAGCCTTGCGTGCGTGAAGAAGAAGACAGTAGGAAAGTAGAGATTCAGAAGACCGAGCATCTCCAAAATCCCAACCTGTTCTCCATTACTGCATAACAAGTATTATTTATTTTATGTTATTTACTCTTCATAAACCCAATCATTTTTATTACTAATTTCCTGACTAAGAATAACAAAATAACCATAGCTTTCTTCAAGCCGACAATCTCCGTGGGATCGACCCTTACTCACATAAGGTATTACTTGGACGACCCAGTGCACTTGCTGGTTAGTTGTGTGGAATTGCAAAAGTGTGATTGTGATTTCGTGCACCATACATCATTGAGCAACTCATCCGAAGGTTCTCAACTTTGTTAAACACTTTGCAAACTTTATTACTGGTCATAAGTCCCACATCAACAAAATTCTTTCTTGTAAAACAAGGTTTCACAACTCCCTGTGATGTCGTACACTTACGAGTTTCATCTTCTAATTTCATCAAACGTATCCTAAAGGACTAAGGTGTCGTTTACCTAAGTCTAATGGTCGCAAGAAGTATACTCAGAAGGATAATAGACCATAGTAAAGAAAGAAAAGCAATAAGGACTGCGTTCGTGAGAATTTGAAAGAATAAATGCAATTGCAGGTAAATAAGGATCCTTAAGCAATGAAGTTTGTTAGAAAGAATTCAATTGACAACTTTAAGGATAACCCTTGGATCAAAGAAATTCAATAGGATTAATAAGAAGGAAACTAGTGCATTAGTTTGAAACATATCCAAGCTGAGTTGAAGAAGTATGAGATTTCATAAAAAAAGGAATGATTAAAGACTATGATGACGCATTACCACGGAACAACTTCAAATGATCACGGGGTTTTCATAGTTCATAGAGGAATATGGAATTAATAGCCATGTTGCAAGAATTTTAACATAGTCAGAAGTGTAAATAGTCAAGATATGCATAAGGTACAAATGGCGAAGCAAGGGAATTTAAATTACATTTCAAGAAAAGAGAAGGAGGAACGACACATCAATTTGAGTGACACAATTTAGAACACATAAGCCAATACTACATAATAAAAAGGGGCACTTTACGGTCGGCATCGTACCCAAAACAATTCCAATATTATGTCAAGGAGTACAAGATTTCATAAAAAGAAGTATAATGACAAGGATAGGCGTTCTTAAAGATTTCAAATAGCAGTTTACAAATAAGAAGCGGACGTATGGAAAAATTAAAGAATTTCAATAGAGACAATAAGAAGAGAACAGTGCATTCGTTGGAATTAAATTTAAGCTGAATCAAAGTACAAGATTCACAAGAAAGTGACCAGAGTCAAGGACGTCATTTACAAAATCCAAGGGAATATGTAGGAACGCAATCAAATGAAAGGTCCACAAGAAATAGATAAATTTAAGAGGACGATCATCTTATCTAATAAAAAGAGAAGATATGAAATAAACAATGGAGGGAACTGAGCAAAGTATAGATGTTTGTGTTACCTTGAAACTCCGCGACTCCTTATAACCTTGTACACTTACCAAATTCATTTTTCGTGCGCACAATTCACATCACTAGGAGCTAACATACAAGGAATACAGAATTTAAGAAGAGAAGGACAAACGGCATAAACGGTATTTGCAAAAAATTGAGAAATTCTCCAGGTTCACAATTAGACAAGGATGGTATTTTACAAGAATTTGAAAATACGTGAGATTATCAACAAACAAAGATGTACATAAACAATGAAGTGTAATGTAAAGGAAGTTAATTCGAAAGCTTAAGAATGAATTCTGAATCAAAGAGCTTTGACACGGGCAATAATAGGAAAAAGAGTACAACAATTTAGAACAACTTCAAATTGAACCTAAGGGAATTGGTTTATCTTTTTTTTTTTAAAGAAAGTATATAAATTCAATATTTTTTTTTCAAAAAAGAAACTAAACAAAGGTAAATATTATGTTATGGTAAATTAAATTCAAATGAAAATAGTTTATGTGAAGCTTATTAAATGAAAATTAATTGAAATAAAAGCAGAAATCTTGTTTTCGGAGGTCTGAAGAGTTTGTAGATACATAATCAAGTAAATATATATATACATGCATAAAATTCAAATAATGTTATAAAAGAATCAAATTAGGTTCAAATGAGAAAATCTAAGGTAAGGTATTCTTATAAAAATAAATAAAGACTAAGTAGTACTTTTAGATAGAAGCATGTTGTAATTATATAAAGAAATTATTCATTTTTGTAGGAGAGTACTTATAAAATCAAAAGTTGTCGTATTCAGAGTTCAAATAATTGTTACAATCAGAATCAAACAGAAAGAAAACCAAAATAGAACTATTTTTAAAAGAGATTCCCAAGATAAGAGTTGCAGAAGAAAACTACTATAATTGATACATTTTGTCAAATCAAGTTCAGTTTTTATTATTTTTATGAAGAAACATACAACCAAAAATTATAATTCGAGCAGGACACACAATAATTGCAAAACACGAAACAGGAGAACTAAATCGCATAATCAGTTTACTATGAATCGCGACTCTGAAGATTTCAAATGATTTAGGAATCAAGGATTATGCATTGCACCAAAACTAATTGGAGATCAAATCGACAAATACCAAATTTATAAACAGTGTTAAGGTTGAATGTTCCTTAAAGATTCAAGCAACAATTAGGAACATAATCAAACAAGGATATATATGAATGACAAGACATGGTAGAAAAAATCCAAAACACATTCCAAGAAGAAATCAAGAACTAGAGATTCCAATACAATTGATAAAGAAAAAGATAATGTCAAGCACGAATAAAGATTATACGTCAAAACAGAACTAATCTCTAGAACTTAGTTTCTAACGTTCCCGAAACCTACGACTCGCATTATCTATGACTTGCATATCGCCTATGATAACCCATTAATACATACATATACATAATTCACTAGTGTTAAGCTGGCCAAACTTAATACCAGGAATTATGCAATGCAAGACTAATGGCATTAATCAATAGACCATCATATGCATTAAGCTCTATTCTCGTTATTCAAACAAGACCTACTACATGACAGACTCTCAGAGTATACAATTGAAGCATAATCAGTCCATTCCCAAGGCTCTACAGGAAAGACCGCTCAGATACCATAATGTAACACCCTCACTATCAGAAGTCACGCTTCCGGCTGCGCTACTCTGATAGCAAAAAGTATTACGACTACTTTACATACTAAATATTAAAATAGGAGCCTGTGACTCGACATTGTATCGTGATTGATTTGAAAAAAAAACCAAAAAATAAATACTTTATCTTAAGAAAAATACAAGCAGGCATAGATTCATATACAGGACTCCTTACATAATAACTCAATATATTATACATATAAAACATACAATTCCTATCCCTCTTACAAACTTGTGATAACAAAGACGAGGGAAGAAAATAATCTAATTAATACAACAGCATGTAAACCAAACGCAGTATAACTCTTCTTAATGCTTCTTCATCCGGTTCCTGAAAAGGTAAAGCTGTAGGGGGGTGAGAACCTAACCACACGGTCTCACCATGGAATTTCAAAGTTGTCATAAGAAGATATTTAATAAGAAAACTGTTCTCAAGCTCAATGATTATCATTGCCTTATGAATCTTTTAAAACCCATAGGAAATCGTTCAAAACTTTTTCAAAGAATCAATGTTTAATCTTTCAAAAATTCAAAACCTTTCCTTTCTTATAAGAAAATCTAAATCCGAAACCAACCACGCAATCAAACAACACAGTCATTAATTCAGCACCAAAGTTCATTCTCAAATGTAGCACGTCAGGACAAACACAGGCAAGACAGACAAGGAAAGCACAAGTAGGTAGCAGTTACAGCAAATAGTTCAAGTAGCAGTTAAGAACAGTTTAGCAATTAGGCAAACCAAAACAAGTTCAAATCCAAGCAAAGCATACAAATGCATATGATGCATGCCTGTCCTATGGATGATGAGGCTCATCTGTCGATTATCCAGCCAACCCGACAAGTCTGAATTGTCCTTAGACTGTCCCCCGACGTGCATCCCCAAGAGTCTATGCATAGCTTTTTCTTAAATAATCAATATTGCTCAATGGGGGTAACATTTCCGAGAATTTATATAGTGCCCGGTCACACTTACATCGTAGGGTCAACAGAGTATCGAGTTTTCAACCTGGTACATGTGGTGGCAAGCCATGGTACTTTGTCCAAGAAACCTCGTATCTCAGATAATTCAAATTCACAAGCCAAATGAATAATTCAAAGTTCATATCTCAACATCCTCAACATTCTTAACATCATAATCATTCATCAATCCAAACCTCATTTCTAAATATATTCAAAAACCATATCTCAAGAAAATCCTCATCGTCCTTCTTTCCATTCTGTTCATTAACAATCCCAATTCAAAACATAATTCTTTCTTTGATAAATAAGTCAACCTTAAAACCTATAATGTTTAAAAACAAGTCTTTTTAATTAATTACTTCGAATAAAACTTCCAATTTTATAAAAATTTCGGCAGCATCTCCTCTAAAACTCGGATTCTGCCACCTTTTTTGGGTCCCAACCAAACCAAACCAAACACCTGTTAATCATTCAAATCACTTCCAATAACCATTATCACAACAAAAACACTCAACCTAAAGAAATTACAAAATCCAGAATTCAATCAACCAATCCTATAAATCGTAATTTAAACCAGCTTCAATCAACAGCATCAATCAATAATTAAGAATTCTCGGTCCTCTCAAACAATTTCCAAAATAGCTAATCATTCTCAATAAACAAACCGTTTTCAAATATCAAGTCCTCTCCAAATTTGTTTCAAAATCAAATTCCGATAATTCAAAGAAAACCACTTTAACAACATCAGTCAACTAATCAGAATATTCAACTTTCTCAATCGACTGGTCAATCGAACTAACAATCTCATTCATCCAAAGCAACTAAATTCAATTCATAAGACTTACGAAATCACAAAAATGTATTTTATGCATTAATATCGATTTATAACAACTCTGGAAAGTAAAACAAGTTTAAGAAAAGCGCTCCTAGCTCGAATAATCAAAAGCCATAAATCAAATACGTCCAAGAAACCTTTTTCTCTCGACTCGCACTCAACGGCAGCTGCATCCGCCGCTCCGTTCACTTCCACAACAACAGAAACGGCTTCTATTTTAACCATTCAAGTACTGGAACTCGACCCTAGAATGTCAGCATCACAAAATTCTCAAAAATCTATAGCAGAATAACAGCGGTAAAGATATCAAGATTAGAATAACTTACTGCAGCTATAGGAAATAGAACAATAAAGCAACAAAGGAGAAGCAGGGACCTGTGCATCCGTTTTAGTGGCAATAACACCATTCTGATCGGTAAGACAGCATAGACACCAGCAAAATCAGAATAGCGGGGCAAAATAAAAATGGAACAAATTCAAGAAAGGAGGGAGTGGTTACCGATAAATCTGGCCCGATTCTGACAACGGCGTACAGTCAAGTAACTAGCAACAATCAAAACCCAAGAAGATAGAGGCTTGATGCGAGCAGAAATTGGCGAGTTAAGAATGATTATAAAATATGCGTTGTATGTATAGTTCTCAACCAACCAGAAATCCGCTCATCAATTTAGAAGGGTGTCACAGAAATTAAAATTAAAATACTGGGAGTATGGATCCCAGGTCATCTCCCAACGAGTTGCAGAAAAGTGTGCTATTTTATTAATTAGATGTTTTCAAAAAGGTTTGAGTTGAATGGCAGAAAATTAAATTAGAGAATTTATATAAATTTAAATAAAAGCCTTGACTGGGAGTTGATTAGTTGGAAGCCCTATTCTTGTCGGAGTACTCTTAAGATTAATTGACAATTGAGGATTATTATGTTTAGTTGTCCCTTACTAAGTAAGGAAAAGTCAAACGAATTGGAGTGCTGTATCTATCCACAAGTTCCAATCCGCTCTTGGGAGGATTGGTGTTAATGACTAGAGAGCAATCCAACAATAAACCCAATTGCAATCTTTCTCTTGAGCATCCCAACTCAAGGGTTCATTTCAATCAACTCCTCATCAAGTTAGGGAACTACTCGCTCATTGTAAATGTAAAATTCATAACATAAGAAAGGAAATTAAAGAAAGACATGATAAATAATGATAAAAGGATTGATTAAAAATAAAAGTAATTCTTGTATTTAATAAATGCTAAAATAATCCAATAATAAAATTAAGTAAATTAAGGAACATGGAAGAGTAAGAGACAAGTAAAGAGAACGAACTAGAATGTCAAAGTCTTGATGAGGCAATAACTCTTCTCAATATCCCAATGTAAAAACAATGAACATAACAAAATCCTAAAAACTATGAATGTGTAGAGAGAAAAACCTAGAGGAGAGGAAAACTAGATCTAAAAACTAAAACTATGTGGAATGAATGTTGTTATTGGTTTTTGCATGTTCTCTGGCTCTAGTCTGCTTTTCTGGGCCGAAAACTAGGTCAAAATAAGGCCCGAAATTGCCCCCAGCGATTCTGCAGATTATGCAGATCACGCATGTCACGCGGTCGCGTCATCCATGCGGCCGCGTCATTCGGCTTTCTGCTTTGCCACGCGGTCGCGTCATCCATGCGGCCGCGTCACTTGTGCTATTCCATGCCGCGCGGTCGCGTCATCCATGCGGCCGCGTCACTGCGATTTCCTCTTCTTCGCGCAGTCGCGTCATCCATGCGGCCGCGTCGCTTCTCGCTGGTCATCTCCTCAATTTCTTGTGTTCCTTCCATTTTTGCAAGCTCCCTTTCCAATCTATAACTCATTCATGCCCTATAAAGCCTGAAACACTTAACATACAGATCACGGTATCGACTGGAATAAGAGAGAAATAAAATACATAATTAAAAGTCTCTAGGAAGCAAGTTTTCAATCATGCAATAACTTCAGGAAGGAATTATAAATGCATGCTTATTTAATGAATAAGTGGGTAAAGATCATGATAAAACCATACAATTAAACACAATATAAACCATAAAATAGTGGTTTATCAACCTTCCCACACTTAAACATTAGCATGTCCTCATGCTTAGTTGAAGGAGATAAAATGAAAGAGTAAGAACATGTAAAACCTGTGCAATGCAATGCAACCTATATATATGAATGCAACTATATGATTCTTGTCCACTTGATCTAAAGTAAATAAGCTCTTCAAAATAATTACAAATCAAATTCTACTAACCCAATTCTTATAAAGCAAGAGCAGATAAAAATGCAAGAAGATAGCTCATGAAAGCAGGGAACATAATATTTCAAGCATGGAACCCTCACTGATGATGTATGTACACTCTAGTCTCTCTAGTGTATAGGGTCATCACTCTATCCTTCTCTAATCATGCTCTCTAATTTTTGTTCTTCTCCTAATCAATCAACAACATTTAATACACCAATGCAAACATCATGAGGTCTTTTCAAGGTTGTAATGGGGCCAAGGTAAGGGTAAGAATATATATATGGCTAAGTAAGCTTATAAATTGAATCTTTAATTAACCCAAGCTTTAACATAACCTATATATATTCTATATAACTTTAGAATTCATACCTAGCTACCCAGAAATCTCCTTTCACATTCCATACTCATGTATCAACCTTTTATTTTTATTTTATCATACATGCATTGATCTTTGAATACTTGACTCAGCATTGGGGTAATTGTGTCCCCTTATTTATTTACTTATTTATTGAATATTTTTGGATTTTTCTCTTTTTTTTTCAACATAAACATAGCTTATCAATGCACATAGAGTTTTAATTCTTATAGTTTCACATGAGTAGGTATCCAAATTCCCATTATATTATCATGACTCATTTCCTTATTATCCTTTGTTCCCACAATTTCCCATAATTAAATAACACACACAATTCTATCTTAAGCTAACCAAAGATTCAATTTGGGGTATATACTTGTTTTTCCGCTTAAGGCTAGTAATGTGGTAAAGTGTAGAACAAATGGGATTTAAAGGCTCAAAGTGGCTAACAAAGGTAATTGAAAGGGTAGGCTTTATTTGGATAAGTGAGCTAAACAAATAATGGCCTCAATCATATGCAAACATATAAATATAATAAACATTGGACATATAGGATGAAACAAAATATAGATTACAGTCATAGAGAAGTAAACACACAAGAATAAAATAATTATGGTTAAATAATGTAACCATTCATAAAGGCTCAAATCTCACAGGTTGTGTGTTCTTTAGCTCAAAAATCATGTTCTAAATACAACTTCAAGCAAATTTAACATAAAAGTTTTAATTAAAATTAGTGAAATTTTGTTCCAAAGATAGGGTTTTAGAAGAAACTTATTGTCTTTTTAATCAAACAGAACATGCATGCAACTAATCTATTACTATGCAATTTATCCTATTCTACAAAAGAAAAATCTAACTAAATATCCTAATTTATTGGTGCTAGGGAATAGAAATTACCTCCGGAAGTCAGGTACTGACCGACCTCCCCACACTTAAGGCTTTGCACCGTCCTCGGTGCCATCTGTCAAGAACAAAGGTGGGTTGGTAGCAGTATCTCCACAGTCGGGACCATCATGGCTCCCTGTGCTGGTAAAGGAAGTGGAGTCCGGGGTATCTGAGTCCTTGAATTTTCCCATGATCAGCTCCTTGGGGTATGTGAATCGGCGCTTGTTACGGCGCTCTCTCATCTTAGCTTTCTGTTCCTGCCGATCCAACCTTTCAAGTATCTGATGGAGCAGTTGGGCTATTGCAGGTGCTTGTGGTGTTGAAGAAGGAATATCTTCAACTGGTTCAGTGGGCTGGCTGGTAGTGGCTGCTGGAAGTCTAAGGTACTTCCCGTTGGGGACATATTGATCATCCCGGGGAAGCATGGCTTTGGTGTCCCCAGCTCTGTAGGAGACTCCGGCTGCTGAGACAAGATCTGAGACCAGGGCGGGAAAAGGTAAGTTGCCCGCAATATGTACGTGTCCCATGGCATTCCGGATATGTCTTGGTAGATTCAAAGGTTGGTCTGTAAGGATGCACCATAGTAGAACGGCCATGTCCGCAGTGAAGGAGGACTCGTGAGTGCTCAGAATGACGTAATGGGACATAATCTGTGCCCATACGCGAGCCTCCAAGGTAAGTGCTGAAGCCGAAATTCCCTTAGGGCGGGTACGATGGTATCCGTAGATCCATCTGTTGCCAGGTAGTGCGATAACTCTGAGAACGGCGTCCCAGTCAAATTGGTACATCTGGCGCTTGAGTGCAGCTTCTTGAAAGGCATCCAATCCTTCTGGAATAGGGGGAAGACTTAGAACTTTTTGAATGGCCTCTTCTGTAATGAGGACTTATTTCTGACGGACATAGACAGACTGCAGGGTTGGCAGGTGGAAGTTGGAGTATAACTCGACTACCCAAGAAAGATTGACCTGCCTTGGCTGTCTTTGTAGGAAACCCCATTGTCTTCGGGCAATTTGCGGCTCAACAAAGGTAGCAATAATGGACGGGAGGAGAAGAAGGTATTCGTTGTTGTAACTCCTTTCATCCAGGATGGGGAACATCTGCTCACAGTAGCGATTTGAGAATCGCGCAGTGTCCTTTGCTGGGAAGGCTTTTTCTTTATCATCAACCTTTATGATCCTCTTAATCTTCTTTGTTGAGGGCTTTACCGCAGTTGAAGAGGGTTCTGCCACTAATGCTCTCTTTGTACCTCTTCTTGCTGGTTGTTTGGGAGTAGCTTTCTCCTTTCCTTTCTTGGTGCCCATCCTGAAAAAGGAAAGAGAAAGTAAATTAAATTTAAAGGGGTAAAGCAAGGAAGAGGGTGATGTAAGTGATAATCAATGCACAATAAAGAAGAATGACGTTAACACATGGTCCGGATTACATGTGAAAAGTCCATCAATGGAAATATAGCAAGTGCATGTAAGGATAAGTAAATGCAAGGGGTTTATTGGCATGCAGGCAAAGGCATGAGTAGCATATATCAAGCATTCAATGTCCAATTTAAATATATTATCACTCGTAACTAACCATCACGTTTGTATTGACAATTAAATTCAATGAATAAAATAGTAAAGGAAATTTGTGAAAAGCAAGCATTGAATATTAGAGTAGAAAAATGTAGAGAAGTTCATAATGCCATATGGGCTTTTTCACAAACACATAGCATGCATGTAGAAGAAGCTCTTGAACATGCAAGTAATCCCTTAAAAAGCAATATATAATTGTCAAACAAATTTACAACAATCCACAAGCATATAATAATAAATAATGACTCACATAAATTGATAACACCAAGTAAAAAGGAAAAAAGAAAGGAAGAAGATATGAGTAATGAAAGTAAAAAGAAAAGAAAAGAAGATAACATATAAAAATAAGAAGAATAATAGAAAAGTAAGGAGGGAAGGAGAAAGAAAAAAGAAAAACCTTGTTAATGGGGTGAGAGAGAGTAAAAGGTGAGAAAGAAGGAAGAAGGGAGGAAGGGAGGGAGAAGAAATAAGGAGGGAAAAGAGAAAATAGGATTTGGGGAGAAAAAGATATGATAATTGGCAAATTAGGAAAACTGTGCGGCGCAAGCAACGCGGTCGCGTGGGGCAAGCGGTCGCGCGACTTGCGCATAAACTCAATGATGCGGTCGCGTCAATCATGCGGTCGCGTGACCCGTTTTAGGCTAATGGCACGAGGGTAGCCTCGCTGATGAGCGGATAATTTATACGCTTTTTGGCATTGTTTTTAGTATGTTTTTAGTAGAATCTAGTTACTTTTAGGGATATTTTTATTAGTTTTTATGTTAAATTCATATTTCTGGACTTTACTATGAGTTTGTGTGTTTTTCTGTGATTTCAGGTATTTTCTGACTGAAATTGAGGGACTTGAGCAAAAATCAGATTCAGAGGTAGAAAAAGGACTGTTGATGTTGTTGGATTCTGACCTCCCTGCACTCAAACTGGATTTTCTGGAGCTACAGAACTCAAAATGGCACGCTTCTAATTGCGTTGGAAAGTAGACATCCAGGGCTTTCTAGCAATATATAATAGTCCATACTTTGAACGAGTTTAGATGACGTAAAAGGGCATTGAACACCAGTTCTATGCTGCTGTCTGGAGTTAAACGCCAGAAATAAGTCACAAACCAGAGTTGAACGCCAGAAATACATTACAACCTGGCGTTCAACTCCAGAAAGAGCCTCTGCACGTGTAACATTCAAGCTCAGCCCAAGCACACACCAAGTGGGCCCCGGAAGTGGATCTATGCATCAATTACTTACTTCTGTAAACCCTAGTGACTAGTTTAGTATAAATAGGACTTTTTACTATTGTATTAGACATCCTGAGTTTTATCTTCGGATCATAGTAGTCTTGGTTACTCCGGTTCCCCTCTGGGGCCGAGACCAATGAACTCCATTATCACTTATGTATTTTCAACGGTAGAGTTTCTACACTCCATAGATTAAGGTGTGGAGCTCTGCTGTTCCTCAAAGATTAATGCAAAGTACTACTGTTTTTCTATTCAATTCAACTTATTCCGCTTCTAAGATATTCATTTGCACTTCAACTTGAATGTGATGAATGTGACAATCATCATCATTCCCTATGAACGCGTGCCTGACAACCACTTCCGTTCTACTTTAGATTAAATGAGTATCTCTTAGATCTCTTAATCAGAATCTTCGTGGTGTAAGCTAGATTGATGGCGGTATTCATGAGAATCCGGAAAGTCTAACCCTTGTCTGTGGTATTCTGAGTAGGATTCTAGGATTGAATGACTGTGACGAGCTTCAAACTCACGATTGCTGGGCGTAGTGACAGACGCAAAAGGAGGGTGAATCCTATTCCAGCATGATCGAGAACCTCAGATGATTAGCCGTGCTGTGACAGAGCACTTGGACCATTTTCACAAGAGGATGGGATGTAGCCATTGACAACGGTGATGCCCTTGCATAAAGCTAGCCATGGAAAGGAGTAAGACTGATTGGATGAAGACAGCGGGAAAGCAGAGGTTCAGAGGAACGAAAGCATCTCTACACGCTTATCTGAAATTCTCACCAATGAATTACATAAGTGTTTCTATCCTTAGTTTATTATTTATTTTCGAAAACTCCATAACTATTTTATATCCGCCTGACTGAGATTTACAAGGTGACCATAGCTTGCTTCATACCAACAATCTCCGTGGGATCGACCCTTACTCACGTAAGGTTTATTACTTGGAGGACCCAGTGCACTTGCTGGTTAGTTGTATCGAAGTTGTGACAAATTATGAATTGAGATTAGAGCACCAACTTTTTGGAGCCATTACCAGAGATCACAATTTCGTGCACCAAGTTTTTGGCGCCGTTGCCGGGGATTGTTCGAGTTTGGACAACTGACGGTTCATCTTGTTGCTCAGATTAGGTAATTTTCTTTTTGTTTTATTTTCAAAAATTTTTTCAAAAATCTTTCAAAATCTTCTCCTTTGTTTTCGAAAAAAATTTTAAAATAAAAATGTTTTCAAAAATATATTTTTCTTCAGAATTTTTAAGAATGAATTCTAGTGTTTCATAAAGCTTGTTGAAGCCTAGCTGGCTGTAAAGCCATGTCTAAATTCTTTTGGACTGAGGTTTCACTTATACTCAAGAGAAGAGCTTCTTTGTCTATCTTAGCAAATTAGCTGATGCATGTAATAGCATACTAAAGCTTGGCTGGCTATTAAGCCATGCCTGACCCTTTAATTGGAGCTTTAGACTAAAGAGCATAAGATTCCTGGAATTCATATTAAAAATTTTGGAATCCTTATTTTTTCTTTTTCAAAATGATTTTCGAAAAAAAATTAAAAGAAAATACAAAAAAATCATAAAATCATAAAAATCAAAAAAATATTTTGTATTTCTTGTTTGAGTCTTGAGTCAGATTTAAAGTTTGGTGTCAATTGCATAGTCATCTTGCATTTTTCGAAAATTCATGCATTCATAGTGTTCTTCATGATCTTCAAGTTGTTCTTGGTAAAGTCTTCTTGTTTGATCTTGATGTTTTCATGTTTTGTGTCTTTTCTTGTTTTTCATATGCATTCTTGCATTCATAGTGTCTATACATGAAAAATTTTTAAGTTTGGTGTCTTGCATGTTTTCTTTGCATTAAAAATTTTTCAAAAAATAAGTTCTTGATGTTCATCTTGATATTCAAAGTGTTCTTGGTGTTCATCTTGACATTCATAGCATTCTTGCATGCATTCATTGTTTTGATCCAAAATTTTCATGCATTGAGTCTTTTTCATGTTTTTCCCTCTCATCATTAAAAAATTCAAAAATCAAAAAAATATCTTTCCCTTTTTCTCTCTCAAAATTTCGAAAATTAGATTTGACTTTTTCAAAACTTTTTAAAATCTAGTTGTTTCTTATGAGTCAAATCAAATTTTCAATTTAAAAATCTTATTTTTTTCAAAATCTTTTTCAAAAATCAAATCTTTTCATTTTTCTTATTTATTTTCAAAAATTATAAAAATATTTTTCAAAAATATTTTTTTTATTTTATTTTATCTCATAATTTTCGAAAATATCATCATCAATTAATGTTTTGATTCAAAAATTTCAAGTTTGTTACTTACTTGTTAAGAAAGATTCAAACTTTAAGTTCTAGAATCATATCTTGTGATTTCTTGTGAATCAAGTCATTAATTATGATTTTAAAAATCAAATCTTTTTCAAAACTAATTTCAATCATATCTTTTCAAAAATATCTTCTTATCTTATCTTTTTCAAAAATATGATTTCAAAATATCTTTTCTAACTTCTCATCTTCTTATCTTTTCAAAATTGATTTTCAAATTTGTTTCAACTAACTAACTAACTTTTTGTTTGTTTCTTATCTTTTTCAAAACTACCTAACTAACTCTCTCTCTCTAATTTTCGAAAATATCTTCCCTCTTTTTCAAAAATTCTTTTTAATTGACTAATTATTTTAAATTTTGATTTTAATTTTCGAAAAATTACTAACCTTTTTCAAAAACTATTTTCAAAAATCACTAACTCTTTTTCAAAAATTATTTTCGAAAATTCTCCTTCTCTCTCATCTTATTCTATTTATTTATTCATCCACTGACATCTCTGCTCTCCTCACCCTTGTGTTTCTTTCCTTACATTACATTCTTTGTCCCCTTCCTTTCTTCCACTCACACAGGGACTTCTATACTGTGGTATAAAGGACCCCTATTATTATTATTATTATTATTTCTGTGCCCTCTTCTTTGTCATATGAGCAGGAGCAAGGACAAGAATATTCTTGTTGAAGCAGATCCAGAACCTGAAAGGACTCTGAAGAGTAAACTAAGAGAAGCTAAATTACAACAATCCAGAGATAACCTTTTTGAAATTTTCGAACAAGAAGAGGAGATGGCAGCCGAAAATAATAATAATGCAAGGAGGATGCTTGGTGACTTTACTGCACCTAATTCCAATTTACATGGAAGAAGCATCTCCATTCCTGCCATTGGAGCAAACAACTTTGAGCTGAAACCCCAGCTAGTTTCTCTGATGCAGCAGAACTGCAAGTTTCATGGACTTCCATCTGAAGATCCTTTTCAGTTCTTAACTGAATTCTTGCAGATATGTGATACTGTTAAGACTAATGGAGTAGATCCTGAAGTCTACAGGCTCATGCTTTTCCCTTTTGCTGTAAGAGACAGAGCTAGGATATGGTTGGACTCTCAACCTAAGGATAGCCTGAACTCTTGGGATAAGCTGGTCAAGGCTTTCTTAGCCAAGTTCTTTCCTCCTCAAAAGCTGAGTAAGCTTAGAGTGGATGTTTAGACCTTCAGACAGAAAGAAGGTGAATCCCTCTATGAAGCTTGGGAGAGATACAAAGAACTGGCCAAAAAGTGTCCTTCAGACATGCTTTCAGAATGGACCATCCTGGATATATTCTATGATGGTCTATCTGAATTGGCTAAAATGTCATTGGATACTTCTGCAGGTGGATCCATTCACCTAAAGAAAACGCCTGCAGAAGCTCAAGAACTCATTGACATGGTTGCTAATAACCAGTTCATGTACACTTCTGAGAGGAATCCTGTGAATAATGGGACGCCTATGAAGAAGGGAGTTCTTGAAATTGATACTCTGAATGCCATACTGGCTCAGAACAAAATATTGACTCAGCAAGTCAATATGATTTTTCAGAGTCTGAATGGAATGCAAGCTGCAG
>NC_029792.2:36265184-36267544 GCF_000816755.2 Arachis ipaensis
AGAGAACTCTGAACAAAATACCTCTAATTTAGCAAACTTAGTCTCTAATCTGTCCAAGGCCACTGTAAGTTTCATGAATGAAACAAGGTCTTCCATTAGAAATTTGGAAGCACAAGTGGGCCAGCTGAGTAAAAGGATCACTGAAATCCCTCCTAGTACTCTCCCAAGCAATACAGAAGAAAATCCAAAAGAAGAGTGCAAGGCCATTGACATAACCACCATGGCCGAACCTGTAAGGGAAGGAGAGGACGTGAATCCCAAGGAGGAAGACCTCTTGGGACGTCCAGTGATCAATAAGGAGTTTCCCTCTGAGGAACCAAAGGAATCTGAGACTCATCTAGAGACCATAGAGATTCCATTGAACCTCTTTATGCCATTCATGAGCTCTGATGAGTATTCCTTTTCTGAAGAGAATGAGGATGTTACTGAAGAGTAAACTGCCAAGTTCCTTGGTACAATCATGAAGTTGAATGCCAAATTATTTGGTATTGAAACTTGGGAAGATGAACCTCCCTTGTTCACCAATGAACTAAGTGATCTAGACCAACTGACATTGCCTCAGAAGAAACAGGATCCTGAAAAGTTCTTAATACCTTGTACCATAGGCACCATGATCTTTAAGGCTCTGTGTGACCTTGGTTCAGGAATAAACCTTATGCCCCTTTCTGTAATAGAGAAACTGAGAATCTTTGGGGTACAAGCCACTAAAATCTCATTAGAGATGGCAGACAATTCAAGAAAACAGGCTTATGGACAAGTAGAGGACGTGTTAGTAAAGGTTGAAGGCCTTTACATCCCTGCTGATTTCATAGTCCTAGATACTGGGAAGGATGAGGATGAAGCCATCATCCTAGGAAGACCTTTCCTAGCCACAGCAAGAGCTGTGATTGATGTGGACAGAGGAGAAGTGATCCTTCAAATAAATGAGGACAACCTTGTGTTTACAACTCAAGGATCTCTCTCTGCATCCATGGAGAGGAAGCATAAAAAGATTCTCTCAAAGCAGAGTCAAACAAAGCCCCCACAGTCAAACTCTAAGTTTGGTGTTGGGAGGCCACAACCAAACTCTAAGTTTGGTGTCAAACCCCTATATCCAAACTCTAAGTTTGGTGTTGGGAGGTCTCAACAAAGCTCTGCAAGTCTGTGAGGCTCCATGAGAGCCCACTGTCAAGCTATTGACATAAAAGAAGCACTTGTTGGGAGGCAACCCAATGTTTATTTATCCAATTTTCATTGTTTTTCATGTTTTATTAGGTTCATGATCATGTAGAGTCACAAAATAAACATAAAAATTGAAAACGGAATCAAAAACAACAGAAGAAAAATCACACCCTGGAGGAAGACCTTACTGGCATTTAAACGCCAGTAAGAAGCATGTTTTGGGCGTTCAACGCCATAACAGAGCATGGTTCTGGCGCTGAACGCCAGAAATGGGCAGCATCTGGGCATTTGAACGCCAGAAATGCACCCTGGAGAAGAGCTGGCGCTGAACGCCCAGAACAAGCACCAATCTGGCGCTGAACGCCCAGAGTTGTGTGCAAGGGCATTTTGCATGCCTAATTTGGTGCAACGTTGTAAATCCTTGAACACCTCAGGATCTGTAGACCCCACAGGATCACCTCAGGATCTGTGGACCCCACAGGATCCCCACCTACCTCCACTCACTTCTTCTCACCCCTCTTTCACACAATCCCATAAACATTCTTCCCCAAAACCCTTCACCAATCACCTCAATCTCTCTTCCCATCACCTCTTCACCACTCACATCCATCCACTCTTCCCTATAAACCTACCTCATAAACCCCACCTACCTTCAAAATTCAAAATCAATTTCCCACCCAAACACACCCTATATGGCCGAAACCTTACCCCCCTCCCTTCCCTATATAAAGCCCTCCATTCTTCCTCATTTTCATACAACACAACCCTCTCTTCCTCTCCTTGGCTGAAACACACCTCCCCCCTCCTCTCCATATTTTCTTCTTCTTCTTCATCTATTCTTTCTTCTCTTGCTCGAGGGCGAGCAAAATTTTAAGTTTGGTGTGGTAAAAGCATAAGCTTTTTGTTTTTCCATTACCATTGATGGCACCTAAAACCGGAGAATCCTCTAGAAAAGGGAAAGGGAAGACAAAAGCTTCCACCTCTGAGTCATGGGAGATGGAAAGGTTCATCTCCAAAGCTCATCAAGACCACTTCTATGATGTTGTGGCCAAGAAGAAGGTGATCCCCGAGGTCCCTTTTAAACTCAAGAAAAATGAGTATCCGGAGATCCGACATGAAATCCAAAGAAGAGGTTGGGAAGTTCTAACAAACCCCATCCAACAAGTCGGCATCCTAATGGTTCAAGAGTTCTATGCTAA
>NC_029792.2:36267875-36280695 GCF_000816755.2 Arachis ipaensis
TGGCTGACAAGTCCTTCACTATGGCAAGGTTAGCCTTTCCTCACCTCATCTGCCACCTATGCAATTCGGCTGGGATTGACATAGAGGGAGATATCCTCATTGAAGAGGACAAGCCCATCACTAAGAAAAAGATGGAGCAATCAAGAGAGCATAGAGAAGCTCATCATCAAGAAATCCCTGAGATTCCTCAAGGGATGCACTTCCCTCTACAGAACTTTTGGGAGCAAATCAACACCTCCCTAGGAGAATTAAGTTCCAACATAGGACAATTAAGGGTGGAACATCAAGAGCACTCCATCATCCTTCATGAAATAAGAGAAGATCAAAAAGCAATGAGGGAGGAGCAACAAAGACAAGGAAGAGACATAGAAGAGCTCAAGGACATCATTGGTTCCTCAAGAAGGAAACACCACCATCACTAAGGTGGACTCATTCCTTGTTCTTATTTCCTGTTTTTCGTTTTTTCTATGTTAAGTGCTTATCCATGTTTGTATCTTATTACATGATCATTAGTAGTTAGTAACTATGTCTTAAAGTTATGAAGATTCTATGAATCCATCACCTCTCTTAAATGAAAAATGTTTTAATTCAAAAGAACAAGAAGTACATAAGTTTCGAATTTATCCTTGAACTTAGTTTAATTATGTTGATGTGGTGACAATGCTTCTTGTTTTCTGAATGAATGCTTGAACAGTGCATATGTCGGTATTTTCTGGCTGAAATTGAGGGACTTGAGCAAAAATCAGATTCAGAGGTAGAAGAAGGACTGCTGATGCTGTTGGATTCTGACCTCCCTGCACTCAAAGTAGATTATCTAGAGCTACAGAACTCAAAATGGCGCGCTTCCAATTGCGTTGGAAAGTAGACATCCAGGACTTTCCAGCAATATATAATAGTTCATACTTTGAACGAGTTTAGACGACGTAAAAGGGCATTGAACGCCAGTTCTATGCTGCTGTCTGGAGTTAAACGCCAGAAACAAGTCACAAACCAGAGTTGAACGCCAGAAATACGTTACAACCTGGTGTTCAACTCCAGAAAGAGCCTCTGCACGTGTAACATTCAAGCTCAGCCCAAGCACACACCAAGTGGGCCCCGAAAGTGGATCTATACATCAATTACTTACTTCTGTAAACCCTAGTGACTAGTTTAGTATAAATAGGACTTTTTACTATTGTATTAGACATCCTGAGTTTTATCTTCGGATCATAGTAGTCTTGGTTACTCCGGTTCCCCTCTGGGGCCGAGACCAATGAACTCCATTATCACTTATGTATTTTCAATGGTAGAGTTTCTACACTCCATAGATTAAGGTGTGGAGATCTGCTGTTCCTCAAAGATTAATGCAAAGTACTACTGTTTTTCTATTCAATTCAACTTATTCCGCTTCTAAGATATTCATTTGCACTTCAATCTGAATGTGACGAACGTGACAATCATCATCATTCCCTATGAACGCGTGCCTGACAACCACTTCCGTTCTACTTTAGATTAAATGAGTATCTCTTAGATCTCTTAATCAGAATCTTCGTGGTGTAAGCTAGATTGATGGCGGTCCCAGTGCACTTGCTGGTTAGTTGTATCGAAGTTGTGACAAATTATGAATTGAGATTAGAGCACCAAGTTTTTGGAGCCATTACCAGAGATCACAATTTCGTGCACTGCTCGCACTCACACAACTCTCTGTTCAAAATCATATTAATGCCAAATTTTGGGTGACTCGATCGCATGGGGCATGCGATCGCGTGAGTGGGCTTTAGAATGATACGACGCGGTCGCAGGGGGCACGCGATCGCGTGAGAGGGACTGCGCGTCTAGCGCTAGTCCAGCACCACTCTAGCACAACTTTGGGGTGTGCACCACTTTGACGTCGAAATCCTGGTCACACGGCGTGGGGCACGCGGTCGCGTGGGAGGCCATTATTCCTATATGACGCGGTCATGTCGGCGACGTAGTCGCGTGGGGTGATTTGTGCCATTGGCACGCCTCCAGCCCTGCTCCTGCGTAACTCTCTGTTCATATTATTATCGTCTCCAATCTCCTTGCGACGCGGACGCGTCAATGAGGCGGTCGCGTCGCGTGATTTATTTTTTTATTAAATAAAGGTATGTAAATGCAGATGCACGAAATGTACTAATGAAGAGAAGAGTTATTGAATAAGAAAACTAAAAATAAAAAAAAGAACGATCATACCATGGTGGGTTGTCTCCCACCTTGCACTTTGCTTTAACGTCCGTAAGTTGGACGCTCCACTAGCTCAGTCTTCAGCTATGTGGGAATCTTCCAAGAGGAAGATCTCGAGCTCCTTGTTTTTCTTCAGCTTCTCACCATGGTACAGCTTTAAACGATGTCTATTAACTTTGATAGGTTCAGAGCTTGAAGGATGACTTAGGTGATAGACTCCGTACGGTTCTGCCTTCTCTACTCTGTATGGACCTTCCCATCTTGATCTCAACTTGCCTGGCATGAGCCTTAGTCGAGATTTATAAAGGAGGACTAAGTCCCCAGGTTGGAACTCTTTCCTCTTGATGTACTGATCATGTACAGCCTTCATCTTCTCCTTGTATAGTCTTGAGTTCTCATAAGCTTCTTGGCGAAGGCTTTCCAGTTCCTGCAGTTGCAACTTCCTTTCAGCTCCGGCTCTCTCAATTCCCATGTTGCATTCCTTTACTGCCCAAAAGGCTTTGTGCTCTACTTCAACAGGGAGATGACAAGCTTTTCCATAAACTAAGCGGAAAGGACTCATCCCAATAGGTGTTTTGTATGCTGTTCTGTATGCCCAGAGTGCATCTTGTATCCTGGTGCTCCAGTCTCTTCTATGAGGTTTGACTATCTTCTGCAAGATACGCTTTATCTCTCTATTTGACACCTCGGCTTGCCCATTAGTCTGAGGATGGTAGGCTATTGCAACTTTATGAATTATCCCATGCTTCTTCATTAGTCCTGTTAGTCTCCTGTTACAAAAATGGGTGCCTTGATCGCTCACGATTGCTCGTGGTGATCCAAAGCGACAAATAATATAGTTTCTCACAAAGGAAACAACAGTGTTAGCATCATCATTGCGGGTAGAAATTGCTTCCACCCATTTGGAAACGTAATCCACAGATAACAATATATAGAAATAACCATTAGAATTTGGAAATGGACCCATGAAGTCAATGCCCCAAACATCAAAAATTTCACAGAAAAGCATAATCTGTTGAGGCATCTCATCCCTCCTGGATATATTACCAAATTTCTGGCATGGGAAACAAGATTTACAAAATTCAACAACGTCCCTAAAAAGAGTAGGCCACCAGAATCCACAGTCTAAGATTTTTCTAGTAGTTCTTTGAGGGCCAAAATGTCCTCCACTCTCAGATGAGTGACAGGCCTCTAAGATGGACTGGAATTCTGATTGAGGCACACACCGTCTAATTACCTGGTCAGCGCCACATCTCCATAAATATGGGTCATCCCATATATAATATTTAGACTCGCTTTTCAGCTTGTCTCTTTGATGCTTAGAAAAGTTTGGAGGAAAAGTGCGACTAACTAGATAATTAGCTACAGGTGCATACCAAGGGACTATCTCAGATACTACTTGCAGGTTATCAAATGGGAAATTATCAGCTATAGGAGTGGAGTCATCTGTAATATGTTCAAGGCGACTCAAGTGGTCTGCCACTAAATTCTGGTTACCACTCTTATCCTTAATTTCTAAATCAAATTCTTGTAATAGCAGTATCCAACGTATAAGCCTTGGTTTGGACTCCTTTTTAGCTAATAAATACTTCAGACCTGCGTGGTCTGAATACACTACTACTTTAGTACCAAGTAAATAGGCTCAGAATTTATCCAGAGCGAAAACAATTGCAAAAAGCTCTTTCTCAGTAGTAGTGTAATTCGACTGAGCGGCATCTAAAGTTTTAGACGCGTAAGCAGTAACAAAAGGATCCTTACCTTCACGCTGAGCCAGTGCTGCTCCTACTGCATGGTTGGAAGCATCACACATTATTTCAAATGGTTGGCTCCAGTCTGGTCCTCTTACAATTGGGGCTTGAGTCAGTGCAGTCTTCAGCTTATCAAACGCTTGTTTGCAATTTTCACTGAACTCGAACTCAATATCTTTCTGCAGTAGCCTGGATAAGGGAAGTGCTACCTTACTGAAGTCCTTAATGAACCTCCTGTAAAAACCTGCATGGCCAAGGAAAGAACGGGCCTCCCTCACAGAAGAGGGGTAAGGTAAACTAGAAATAACATCCACCTTTGCTGGATCTACAGAAATGCCAGTATTATACACAACATGTCCTAGTACAATCCCTTGTTTAACCATAAAGTGACATTTTTCAAAATTTAATACCAGGTTTGTACTGACACATCTATCTAATACTCTAGATAATCCATCTAAGCAAAGGCTAAAGGAATCGCCATAAACACTAAAATCATCCATAAAAACTTCCATACAGTCCTCAATAAGATCAGAGAAAAGACTCATCATGCACCTCTGGAAAGTAGCTGGGGCATTGCACAAGCCAAAGGGCATTCTCTTGTAAGCATAAGTCCCAAAAGAACATGTAAAAGTGGTCTTTTCCTGATCCTCAGGAGCTATATGAATCTGGAAATAACCTGTGTAACCATCTAGAAAACAATAATGCGATTTACCTGACAGGCGATCCAGCATTTGATCAATGAATGGAAGAGGATAGTGATCTTTACGGGTTGCTTGGTTGAGGCATCTGTAGTCAATGCATACCCTCCAAGCGTTTTGAACTCTGGTTGTCAGGAGCTCTCCATGCTCATTCTTCACTGCAGTGACTCCAGACTTCTTTGTCACCACTTGTACTGGGATTACCCATTCACTGTCTGAGATGGGATAGATGATATCTGCCTCTAGTAGTCTGGTCACTTCCTTTTTGACAACCTCTAGGATAGTGGGGTTCAGTCTTCTCTGGGGTTGACGGACAGGTCTTTCTCCCTCTTCTAAAAATATTCTATGCTCACAGATTTGAGGGTTGATGCCTACTATGTCTGCCAAACTCCAACCAATTGCCTTCTTGTGCCTCCTCAGCACACCAAGTAGCTGCTCTTCCTGATGAGAAGTGAGTTCCCTTACAATGATAACCGGAAACCTCTGCCCGTCTTCAAGGTATGCATATTTGAGGTGTGGAGGAAGGGGTTTTAATTTTATCTTCTGATCATGTTCAGGCTCTGGGTTGTCTGGAGCTGGTAACAGTAGTAAGGTACTGTCATTGTCCTCTGAGAATGTCCCCACACTTAGACCTTATCCTGTGTGCTTCTCTTCAAATTCCTCCTGATGGACTTCAGCCACGGTTTCATCTATAATGTCACACTTGAGGATAGAGTGATCCTCTGGAGGATGTTTCATAACTCCATTCAGATTGAAGATTACTACTCTGCCATCTATTTCAAAAGAGTATGTTCTTGAAAAAGCATCTAATTTAAACTTTGAGGTCTTCAGGAATGGCCTTCCGAGTAGGATTGATGATGGCTTGTCTGAGTCATTTTGGGGCATCTCCAGGATATAAAAATCAGTGGGGAACGTGAGTCCCTTAATGCCCACTAAGACATCTTCAGCAACTCCAACCACTGTAATAATGCTTTTATCTGCTAACACAAAATGAGCTGCCGACCTTTTTAAGGGAGGGAGCCTCAAAATATCATATATAGACAAAGGCATTATACTTACACATGCTCCTAAATCACACATGCAGTCAGAAATTATCACACCACCAATAGTACAATTAACTATACAAGGACCTGGGTCACTACACTTTTTAGGTAAATCTCCCATTAAAGCAGATATGGAACTACCTAAAGGAATAGTTTCTAATTCATTAATTTTGTCTTTATGTATACATAAATCTTTTAGAAACTTTACATATTTAGGTACCTGTTAAATAACATCAAAAAGAGGAATAGTTACCTCAACCTTTTTTAATATCTCTACCATTTTTGGATCAGGTTCCAACTGCTTCCTGGGCTTCCTTGCAAGTTGTGGAAATGGGATGGGAGTGGCATTTTCTGCAGTGTCTGCGCCTTTTAGTGCTTCCTCCTGTGGTTGCACTTCTTCTTCTTCAGCCGCGTCCTGTATGTCCTCTTCATCTTCAACATCTTCTATTTCCACTACCTCTTCAGCTGAGGCGTGTTCTGGTAGGCTTGTCTCTTCTTGATTCCTCTCCTGCAGTGTGGTTCCGGACCTCAGGGTGATGGCATTAATACCACCCTTGGGATTGGGTAATGGTTGAGAGGGAATACCACTGGAGCTCAAAAGCTGGAAAGAATTTTTCAAAGAATTCTCTTCTCAGTTTATCATGAAAATTGAAGTTTCATCTGCACCATCACGCTTGACAGTAGAACAGGCTGCTTGAAAATCTCTCAGGTGCTTGATAGGCTCTTGAGCAAGTAAGCCATGAAACTTGGGCATCAAATTGAGCAGTGTGGTCTTTATTTCAAAGTCTGTAGCCACCGCTGGGTGATGCGCTTGAAATGGTTGCATTGTAAAATCAGGGGCTCCAGCCTCCTGGATAGTAACTCTCTTGGCTGCTGCCATGTTACCTGCACGTAAAACAACTAAATCAGTAGAACGGGGGCTGGTTTCTTTCTCAAGTGACGTTTCAGATCCGCCCTCAGGGAGGACTAACCGATGCCGAGCTTGCCTTATTCGTGAAATAGTTCTTTCAATCTCAGGATCGAATACTAGCAAGCTTGGGTCAGGAAGCGAACGTGTCATCTAATGAAAGAAACAAGAAGTTCATAGTAGCAAAATAAAATAAAATGCAAATAAATAAATTCCAATTAATAACTTTAGCACTCTATTGCAACTCCCCGACAACGGCGCCAAAAATTGATGCGAGCGGAAATTGGTGAGTTAAGAATGATTATAAAATATGCGTTGTAAGTATAGTTCTCAACCAACTAGAAATCCGCTCATCAATTTAGAAAGGTGTCACAGAAATTAAAATTAAAATACTGGGAGTATGGATCCCAGGTCGTCTCCCAAAGAGTTGTAGAAAAGTGTGCTATTTTATTAATCAGATGTTTTCAAAAAGGTTTGAGTTGAATGGCAGAAAATTAAATTAGAGAATTTATATAAATTTAAATAAAAGCCTTGACTGGGAGTTGATTAGCTGGAAGCCCTATTCTTGTCGGAGTACTCTTAAGATTAACTGACAATTGAGGGTTATTATGTTTAGTTGTCCCTTACTAAGTAAGGAAAAGTCAAACGAATTGGAGTGCTGTATCTATCCACAAGTTCCAATCCGCTCTTGGGAGAATTGGTGTTAATGACTAGAGAGCAATCCAACAATAAACCCAATTGCAATCTTTCTCTTGAGCATCCCAACTCAAGGGTTCCTTTTAATCAACTCCCCATCAAGTTAGGGAACTACTCGCTCATTGTAAATGTAAAATTCATAACATAAGAAAGAGAATTAAAGAAAGACATGATAAATAATGATCAAAGGATTAATTAAAAATAAAAGTAATTCTTGTATTTAATAAATGCTAAAATAATCCAATAATAAAATTAAGTAAATTAAGGAACATGGAAGAGTAAGAGACAAGTAAAGAGAACGAACTAGAATGTCAAAGTCTTGATGAGGCAATAACTCTTCTCAATATCCCAATGCAAAAACAATGAACATAACAAAATCCTAAAAACTATGAATGTGTAGAGAGAAAAACCTAGAGGAGAGGAAAACTAGATCTAAAAACTAAAACTATGCGGAATGAATGTTGTTGTTGGTTTCTGCATGTTCTCTGGCTCTAGTCTGCTTTTCTGGGGCGAAAACTGGGTCAAAATAAGGCCCAAAATCGCCCCCAGCAATTATGCAGATCGCGCATGTCACATGGTCGCGTCATCCATGCGGCCGCGTCATTCGGCTTTCTGCTTTGCCACGCGGTCGCATCATCCATGCGGCCGCGTCACTTGTGCTATTTCATGCCGCGCGGTCGCGTCATTCATGCGGCCGCGTCACTGTAATTTCCTCTTCTTCGCGCGGTCGCGTCATCCATGCGGCCGCGTCGCTTCTCGCTGGTCATCTCCTCAATTTCTTGTGTTCCTTCCATTTTTGCAAGCTCCCTTTCCAATCTCTAACTCATTCATGCCCTATAAAGGCTGAAACACTTAACATACAGATCACGGCATCGAATGGAATAAAAGAGAAATAAAATACATAATTAAAAGTCTCTAGGAAGCAAGTTTTCAATCATGCAATAACTTCAGGAAGGAATTATAAATGCATGCTTATTTAATGAATAAGTGGGTAAAGATCATGATAAAACCACACAATTAAACAGAATATAAACCATAAAATAGTGGTTTATCAAGGCTTCATCTGCGTTCTCCGGTGGCCAGTACAGCAGCGTGAAGTTCCGGCGACGCAGCAACAACCTGGGTAAATCAACGGCGAGCCCAGTAGCTTCGGTGACGGCGGAGGAAAGGCGGCGACGACGCTGGGCGTGAGCCTCCTCTCACCGCGTCTCTCTCTCTCTCCTCAGCTTCAATGGTGACAACGGCGGCTCCAAGGCGAACCAGCAGCGACGGCGACGGCTCGGGCTGGACAAACGGACAGTTGCGGTGACGTGCTTCCTGGAGAGGACAACGGCTGCGATAGGGACCCGCAAAGACGACGACGAACGCGAAGCAGTGGCAGCTTCTCCTTTGCATGTGCTCTGCTCCCGACGACGGCCAAGGCGACCCGACGACGTGGCCTAGCCGCTCCGGCGCCCTTCCACCGGCGCTCTCTCACCCTCGGATCTCCCTCTCTTCCTCCCCCTTTCCTTCTTTCTCAGATCTCCCTTTCTTCTTTCTTTTTTTTCCTATTTCTTTCTTTATTTCTTTCTGAAGGGGATGGGGTTAGGTCAAGGGAGTGGCGACATGGAGTGGCGGTGAGGTTAGGTTAGAGGTCGGATAGTAAATTAGGGTTTCTGATTAGGAATTTTGGGATTTGATTTGAGGCAAATTGGGGTTTTGTTTAATTTTAATAAAATATTCTAATTGAAATTATAAGATAATATAATTAATTTTTTATTTATAAAAATATTAGTATTAAATTTTGAAATCTCAATTATTTAAACCGAATCGTATAAAATTCTTATTATTTTACATTTGCTAAATTTTATAATTTAAATATAGAAAATAATTCAATAATTATAAAGTCAGATAAAATCTTAAATTATTTTAAACTCAATTAATCAAAATTTGCTTTAATTACCTTTAATAAAATAATTTCTGAAATTAAAGTACCTAATAAATAAATAAATCAAAATTAGCTCTTAGTAAGATTTTTCTGAAATTTCTGGGTCTTACACCTTACCAAATTTATCCTATCAAAATAAGGTAAGGAGTGAATATTCATAGTCTATATATATCATGTTGGTATGCTACTTTGAGTTCTGTGAATAAATTTGATACTAAAATCATCTTTTTTTATCCTCAGGCATTCCCTGAATCATTGTTTCATCAACTACTCCTGGCTATGGTCCATCAAGATCATGAGACACAAGCAACGGCTCACCGTGTCTTTTCGATAGTTCTTGTGCCTATCTCAGTTTCCCCTCGGGCAGGCATGCTTGCTTCCAATAAGGCATCGGATGTTCCAAGAACACTCTCTAGAGCAGTCTCTGTCTTTTCTTCTTCAGCTGCCTTGTTTGAGAAGCTAAAATCAGAGAAACGTTCTTCAAATGAAAATTTAAGTTAATATAACAAGGAAAATAATGCTGGAGAGACTAAACCAACTAATGGCGTTGGCGGGTTCCTAAGCAGATTGAAGTCGACTAATAATCGTGTGCATCATGGGAGTGAGAGTCAGCTAGCTATAGTGGATGAAAATAGTACAGATGATGACAATGGAAATTTGGTGAGTCTTGCATTGATGAGTATGTGTGTTTGAATTTAGTCCTGCATTTTAAACAAACTTCAAGTATCTCGAGTATGTTAACTGTAATCTGGTTTATAATCATGGTTACTTGATTATCTTCTTTTCACCTGAATGCAGGAAATTGCAGCTCTTAGGTTAAGTAGTCTTTAGATAAATCAATTGCTATCATTAATTTGGGTTCAGTCTATCTCTCTTACAAATTTGCCTGAAAATTATGAAGCCATTGCTCATACATACAGCTTGGTGTTGCTTTTATCTAGAGCTAAGGTATTAACTGGACTCAGTTACATGATTGTAATATAAAAGAGGTTTAAGGTTGTCTACATTATTATTGGCACTGTCATATTTGCTTCTATTCTCTCTTTTTAATGAGCAAGACTTTCTTTTCCTTTAAAATAACTTTGCAAATTTATTGCCTTTGCAGAATTCTTTTCAGGAAGTCCTAGTTCGGAGTTTTCAGCTTGCTTTTTCTTTGTGAAAAATTTCTCTTAAAGAAGGTGAGTTTTTAGTCACACCTAATAGGCTATTTGGTATTTCTTAGAAAACTTGAGTTCTTAGTGGATAGCAAAATTATCTTTGAGATATAGTGTTTCTTAAGCAAGTCTTTTCATGGTATTAATATTCTTGATAATTATTTTGTTAGAAACTGGATACATATGCCTCATGAGTGGGTTTGAAAATTATGCAAAGAATGAATAAGTTCCTAGTTTTTATTGCAGGGTCATTGATACTATCTTGACGGAGATCACTCTTTACTTTAGCACTTTCGATGATTTTGTTTTCTTCAAAAGCCTACAAAATCAATCTCTTGTTCAGAGTGCCAAGGAAACACATACAAAAAAACAGGTGAGATCTTCTTTTTACTGTTATGATAATTAAAAGAAACTTGTAATAGCAAACTGATCTTCTAACTCTCAAGATAAAAAAGTATTATTTTGCCTTAATGATTTCATTTTATGTATCCAGATTAATCCCTTCCTTCGTTTAGTTGATGATCATAAGCTGCAAGTTTTCAGCACTGCATGTGATGGTTCGACCATTGCCTATGAATCGAAAGAAGATGATTACAGGGCCTCAAATTTGCTTCCAGAGTTAATGACTCTTACACAGAAAATACAGGAATTCTTTGTTTCTGAAATCATCCAGTACCTGGAAGTGTTGGAAGAGGTAACACTTTTACTTCTTCTGTTTAGATGCTCTTTAAAATTGAGTTGTTAAACTTATATTGAATCATCTTGATGCTTAACTTTACTGAAATTACTAATAATATCTTATATTTACATATAGGCTAATAATGCTAAAAGCGAGCCTACTACCCCCCTTTGATGCTAGGAAATCAATTGGTGATAGCAACGGACATTCGAGGACAAATATTTGAGACTTTTATGTAATTAGATCATATTGAAATATTAAAGTTGTTGTTTTATTTTATTTTTTAAAGAAAAAGAAAAATAGTTATGTAGAATAATACCATATGCAATTATATTTGGAATTATTAACATTGAGAATTTTTTTATATATAGAGGTATGTCTTATATTGAGGAATTGGGTTATAAAAGATTTAGTTTTTTAAATTTTGATATTAAAAAATAAATTTTTAATTTGAGAGTATGTAAATGAGATGAGATTAATGAATGATTTGAAATTAAAAATAAATAAATAATTATAGGGTTTGTGGAGGTTTGAAAATCTCACAAAATAGTTTATTTTTGTTAAATTAAAAAATCAATTTGTGGGGGTTTCAAACTGCCAAAAAAGTGATTTAAAATTGCCACAAAAGTCTAATATAAAATCTCCACTAAACACATACAAAACCTCCACTAAATAGATTGTGGAGGTTTTTAAAACCCCCCCCCCATAAAAGACCTCGTGGCACCTCAAATTTGGGGTTTTAGAACCCCCCAACAAATCATTTGGTGGGAGTTATAAACCTTTACAAATAAGAAAAAAAACTGTCACAAATAAACAAAAACCTTGTAGTGTTGAGTCATTGATGTTCAACATTGCTTGGTGATTTAGGATTGTTTGTTAGTTTTGTTTCTACTGACACTAGTGTTTCACTAAGTCTAATTAGTGAGTTGGCTAGAACTTGTGGATTAAGATCAATTATACCTATTTGACTTTCTCTCGATGTTAGGTGATGACGAAATAGGATTAACTCTTTTTTATTGCCATGTTTATGGTCAATGACTTGGATAGGAACCCTTGACTCTTAATCCTTGCCAATATGCCTTTTTTGCACTTGAATTTCCTTGTTTGCTCTTTATTTTCTTGTAATTTAATTTCTTGTCTTTTGCATTCGACCCCTTTTTTTTTCTCATAGCCAATGATACGCACATTTCACTGCAATTCTTTTGAGAGACGATCCAGGATTTAAAATTCTCAATTTTATTGATTAACAAGTGTAATTACCCGTGCCATGCACGTGATAAGATTGAAATTATAATTTTAAATTATTTTTTAAAATTAATTTGAATTATAATAATTTGATTAATAAAAAAAGTAATATGTTATGTATTGTTTGATTTTTTTAATCTAGTATTAATTGGATTAATTCTAAAATAGTTATTAATCGGTTTTAATAATCTACTTTCTTTAATAAATCAGACATATATACTGAATGTAATCATAAATAATATAGTAATAGTCAAATCCACTAACAAATATATTGGCTACTATCACACTATAAAATAAATTAAATATAAAGGCTATTAGCACTTATAAATCTATAAAATTGCACTGTCTTTGATTCGTGTAAGGGTTTACTTATCAAATAAACTTAAAATATGAATAAAAAATATTTATAAATGGACCTAGCATCACTTGAAAGAATCATGAAAAATAATCAACTTACTTTATCATCCATGAGAATCATTTCTATGTAAGTCGTCTTGTTCTTGTCAAATTTGGATGGGACTTTCCATAACCTTATAATT
>NC_029792.2:36285391-36286176 GCF_000816755.2 Arachis ipaensis
AATTTAAATTTCTCTAAAATTAATTTAATCAAATACCAATATTAGAAATAAATTACTTAAATAATATTTAATCTATTCTACTCCTTAAACACGTATAGATTAGAGTCATTCTCGTAACGACAAACAAATGAAACAACATCGTAAGTTTGAACATTTAGAATTCGTGCAAATTCAGACTATTCTCTTATTCTTTGAAAATCTTCTGTATCCCTGATAGAGTTAAATCGCAATTCTTTTTATGGAAAAAAGAGTTACGGATGTGGCTTTGATGTGTTGGAGACCAAAATTCAGAAGTCGTTATTTATATCTGAGTGTGACACCCATTAAACCATAAAACCAAATAAAATAGTATCTTTAGTTTTATTCTCATTTAATTCTAAATCAAAAGTAATAATGACTTATTTAATTCAGCATTTATGATAATAAATAAGATGACCATTATATAAATCATTTAATGTAAAATAGCTTAATTTACAATTATAATTAATATATGTATTGCCCATGAATAGATTAGAAAATAATAATTTCATAACAAAATAATCATTCAATTTGAATTACAATTAATTGATTGATAGAAATTATAATAAATTGTATGATATTTAAATAATTAACCAAATCAATTAGTTGATATAATTAATTTATTATAATAAATTAAATTTAATGAGTTAAAAGAAATAAATCGAAAAATACCATCAGAAACATGCCACGACAGTTTTATCATTAAATGCAGAAATTTAATTTTTATATAATAGAATAGATATTTACAGATTATTATATTAAACACA
>NC_029792.2:36287085-36288329 GCF_000816755.2 Arachis ipaensis
TTAATTAATTGATATCAATTATCGATAATTAACTTTAATTGATATAACTCATTTCGCTATACTTTCTAAATAAATAATTAAAAATGCACGTCTCAATTTTTTGTTAAAGTAGAATAAAATAAATTACATAAATTGAATAGATATAAATCTGAAAATTATAAAATTTTATTAACAACTCAAATAAATTAGTACCATAAAACTAAATTTAATGTCTATTTTAAAAATAATTATTAACCTTTTATTCTTTTAATTATTAATAATTTAAATAAAGTAATACCCTATAACTTATTTTGTTATCTATTTTAAGTAATTACTAACATTCTGTTTTTCTAATTATTTTCTTGTCTTATTTATCATTTATGCTTTCAATCAATTATATTAATAAACAAATAAACTAAATTAACTCCGATTATACTTGGACTATTCAATAATTTAACATAATCTTTTTAATTTGGGATTAACTACTAACGATAGAAAATAAAAAATTTAGAGTAATTCAATATTATGAACATTAATTATTATTATGAAATAACCTAAAATCATAATGCAATTTATTTTTAAATAAATAATCAAGTATTATTGTTAATTATGAAATAATCTAAAATCATAATGCATTTTATTTTTAAAAAAACAATAATTCGTTAATATTTATAAATAGAAATTATTGTCAAAATACTTTGATTAAAAATATGAGGGGTTAATTACTATTCATTATTAATAATATATCGATTATATCAAAAAGTAAAAATATAATTTTCTGCATTTACACCATTAAAAGAATTACCATCATGAATAAAATTTTGTCAAAAAAAAATAAAATTGCATACATAGTAGTGAATTTAAAAAATAAATATCGTTAAGTAATTATGCTTTTTTAATAAATAGTAAAAAATTGAATATCATAAACTATATTCTTTCAAAAGTAACCCTTTTAAGTTGTTATGTTTGGCATGATTTATTTGTACATAATTTAAATTGATATTATTTTTAATTATAATAATCATTTATCCTTAATAATTATTTTTAGAATTTAATAATTTATCATGCCTTACAATAATTATTTATAAAAAAACATTATATCCTGAAAAAATTATTAAATAAATTTATTCTTTTTACCCTATTTTCACATTAAAAAAATTTTTGTTATGTTTTTTTAATTGTTATTATGTTATTAGAATTGTTAAATAATATTAAAAAATTTTTTAAAAATAGAAATAGAGATGGCACCATGAATAATTAATTCA
>NC_029792.2:36288557-36289088 GCF_000816755.2 Arachis ipaensis
AAAATAGAAATAGCGATGGCACCTTGAATAATTAATTCAATAGAATTAAATTTAAACAAATAAGATGATTCAATCAATTATACAAATAATAGCATATTTATAAATATTAATAATGAAAATAGTAGTCTTACTAATGTAAATGATCAATACAATAATTATATGAAAAAATAACTAATTACATAATTACATAATTTTTAAGATCCTATATAGTTGAATCTAATGGACAAATAAAAAAAATCTATATGATAATGTCCTAATATTTTAGCATATTATAAATCATATTATAAATTTATATATCATATTATAATTTTAAGTCAACTCCTTAAGCACATTATAACATAAACCATCTAAAAAGATACACCAAATTAACAAATATCACATGGATCACAACATACACTCTAAATTATCTCGATATTTCAAATAAAAAGAGTATCAATACAGAAAAATTAATGAATATAACTAAAATAAAGAGCAATAAAGACACAAAAAAATAATAAAGAGAATCAATAAAAGCATTAACATATAAACTAC
>NC_029792.2:36289209-36291887 GCF_000816755.2 Arachis ipaensis
CTATATATATATAAATCACATACACAAACAATGTATATATTAATTGTGAACCACAAAAAAAAGACAACATATATAAACCACATACACAAATAATGTATATATTAATTGTGAACCACCAAAAAAAGACAACATATATATATATGAATTGAAGCACACATGACAAAATAAAATATTACAAAACAAAATTATAGTAGAATTATTTAAAAACAACGTAAAGATGACACATCTTTTTTGTTAATCAGAAGCTAAAAGAAAAAAAAAGTATGTGCATAATAACAAGCAATTAAAATAAACAAAAATTTAAAAAATATATATAAAAAAATAAAATGTATAAATAAAGATAAAAGAAACAAAAATTAAATAAATTACAAAAATTGTACCTTAAACATGAGAGAGAGAGAGGGAGGGAGAGAGGGAGAGAGAAAAGAGAGCCAATGAATAAAAAATATTTGATCTTATATAAATAGATGGTATTGAGAAAAATAAACTAGTTGAATTAATTCATATATTTTGTTATCATATTTATTATTTATTAAATAATTTGATATTTACTCCAATCAAATCAAATAATTAATATAATTAACCAAATTAATTAATTGATATGATTAATTATAATTAATCAATTCATATAAATTATAATAAATAGTAAGATTTGAATGTCTAATCAAATTAATTAATTGATATAATTAATTAATTATAATTGATTTGCTTTAACGAATAATAAAGATATTTTCCTAAATTAGTATAATTATGCATTATTACTTAAATGCTAATTATAGTATAATTATAATAAAGATATTTTTATAAAATAAATTTAGAAGAGAAAATAATGCATTCATTTTGGTGGAAAAATGGATTCATGAGGAATCGACACCTCACTTCCTTTAACTTGGAAAAAACCCAATTTTAGTATATTAAGTAGATTTGAATTTGTGATAACAAATTAAACTTTGATTCGGGTCATTTGTTGTTTGGAACTATACTTGCGACAAAATTCTTTTGAAAAAAAAATTCTAAATGGATGTTTGGCCCGCATCAATTAATAAGCGTTAGCCATATCAGCTATTAAGATGACGGAAAGACTACCATGCCTAAATATGTTATCTTTCAAAAATTAATTTAATTAATTTAATCTTTCAAAAATAAAAATAGAATTTAAAATATTTTTTAAGAGCAATTTTGACTATTAATTCAGAATTTCTATTTGCTTGTATATGTGAAATTATTATGATGCACTTTGTAATTAATTTCATATAATTAACTTGATTAAAAAAATCATTATGACGCTGAAAACTTATATGTATAATTTGTATTTTATATGTTTTGAAAACAGATTTATTGGTCTTTAAATCTTATCATTATATATGATAACCTTCTTTTAGTCTTTTACAATTGATGTCAAAGTCATCAATTATATTTAATTTATAATATTTGTTTTAGGCGTTTAAATAATCTAACTCAGGACAATCTTAAAATGTTTTGGAAACTTTTAACACCCAAAAACTTACTTATAAACTTTTAGTAATATATAATATAATGTAAGACCAAGAAAGGGAAGATTCTCATGTGACAACATTAAAGGAAAGGACCAAGATATATTATAATTAGAAAAAGTCTAGGGCAGCAACTTTTGTGTTTTGTGGCCAATACCTAATCATCAAAAGAAAAGTGAGTGATTTTTTACTATTAAATGTAATCTCACATCATTAAAAACACTGTTGATGGCCAATTGATGATTACAAAACACAAAAATCGCTGCCCCTAACACTCCTCTTATAATTATACATTCATAGAGATGGTTCAATATAAAGTACATATATACTACCATTATATTATGAAAGTCACGGCATCGCATTATGCTTGACTTTTTCTTTTTGGGATAATTTTACAATGAAAGAAACTCCCCACAGTATTTGTTTACTTAATTTTTGTTAATTTATTCTAACTGCAATTGCTCGTAGTTGTTGATCCAAGTCCATATCCTCAGGCTTCATATCATTTTCAAGTCTCCAATTAAAAGAGTTGACCATTGATCCCAACATAAGATGCAACATCTTTGTAGCAAGTTTCATTCCAGGGCAAATCCTTCTCCCACCACCAAATGGTGTGAAATTACAATCATGCCCTTTGACATAATCGATGTTTGACCCCAAGAATCTCTTTGGCGAAAATAAATTTGGATCATCCCATATGTTAGGGTTTCTACCAATGCCCCATTCATTGATTATAACTTGTGCACCCTTTGGAATTATGTAGCCATGAATTTCAACATTTTCTTTGGCTTTTCTAGGCAACAAAAATGGCGCTGGTGGGTACTTACGTAACGTCTCTTTTATTATTGCTTCTAAGTATGGAAGATTTTCAATTTGTGATTCTTGAAGAGGGTTACCTATTCCAATTGTTTGCTCTAGCTCCATCTTGGCTTTTGACATTATATTTGGGTTGTGAAGTAGTTCAGTCATTGCTCGTTCCACTACATATGAACTCGTATCAATTCCAGCAATAATTAGATCCTGTTATTACAAAATTAAACCATGTATATTCATCACTCATCAGCAAGAATATTGGTGAAAAAAAATTGGCTTTATAATGAGAGTCCTACCACTTTTTTTCTTCCGAAAAAAAATTACAATAAAAAATACATTAAATGTATTAATTATCCAGATTAAATATATAAT
>NC_029792.2:36292855-36326632 GCF_000816755.2 Arachis ipaensis
TCCATCAATAAATTATTTTACAAAAGAAATATAAAAATATTATATACAAATAAAAAATTAATTATTAAATTAATTATTATATATTTGTGTATAAACATTTTTTTTATTTAACTTATTTTAATATTTATTTTATATTTTATTATATATTTTATATGAATAACTGATTTAGTGACTAATTTTCTATAGTTAAAAGAAATAATATGTATAAGCTACTAATATGTTTCAACTTTATCTTTTTCACAAGAATATTTCTTTTATAATTTTGAGACAAATATATTTGGTTGCAAAACCCCTTAAAAAAAATTAAAAAAGTGATATTGTGGTACTTTTCTAACGGAAAACTTATTTATTTAGTATATTCTTGAGAAGTAACAAAATGGTGAAGAGAATTTGAAAAAAGTTGAGAATTTTAATGGAAAAGAAAAACAAAAAATAAATACTAAAATTAACCAAAAATGAAAAATATAAAACATTATGATTGCAACAAAGGGAGAGGAGATCAATATATATACCAAGAACAAATGTTTGATCTTTTCTGTGTCCATTTTCTGACCTTTCTCTTGAGAAATGTTCAGGAGTGCCTCGAACACATCCTTGTTTGATGACTTTGCAACATAATTCTCCTCTTCTCTTAGCTTCAACCTTTTATCAATATGGTCATTAAAAATATTAAACAGCATGGGAATGTAAGTTCTTGAAGACCACCTTATGCCATGTAGGTCAAATATCGTCAAAAATGGAAAAACATCTCCCAAGTTTGGTGTTGCAATTGCTCTAGCCAAATTCCCCACCATGTCCTTGTACTCATCAATTTCACCGATAGATTGAACAAGATCCATAGAGAAAAATGTCTTTGACAATAAATTAAGTATCATCTTAAATGATAATCTTCCAATATCAATTGCTTCACCATTTAAACTAGATGTGTATGAACATCACTAATGAGTTCTTGCACCATCTTGAGCCTAAGTTCTTGGCTTGCATCTAGGGTTTTGTTGGAAAACATAGTGTTATTGCAAATTCTCCTAAGGTCTGTCCAAATTGGTGAAATTGGAAGAAAGGCTAATGAAAATTGATAATGATTTTGAACTGTTGCTGCTTGAGGAATTTTTCTATCTGAGAATAACACATCATTAGTTTGGAGAATCTCTTTGGCAAACTCAGGTGAAGAAATAACTATGGTGGTTAATTGACCTATCAAATGCATTATCATAGGGCCATGAACCTTAGCAAGATTTGCCAATGTTTGTTGTGGTTTTTTTCTTAATTCACCAATGCTTCTTACTATAGCAAGAAACGAAGGCCCTGGTGGAAGCTTGTATTTTGATTTTGTGTTTCTTGCATGAAGTAGTGATGAATGTAGAAATTGTATGACTAAAATAATGCATGTAACTAAGAAAATCATCAGCATTGCACTTACAGAATATAATAGAATTCTGATCTCTCACAATTCACAAGCCAAGTTATAATAAAAAATAAAAAAAGTGTAAGAAATAAAAGGGTAACCCAATTCATTTGGTGCTTTAATTACTTGATATGGCAATGCGTATATATAATACTGAAGTTAAGCATCAAAAGTCAATGGGATTGCATCATTCTAACTGTCCTTGTTTTGGGGGGACTTAATCATCCTAACTTTTATGAAAGGTCAAGATGTGAACACAGTAGTAGTCTAGTAGCCGTCACTATATATAGCGTTGAGGCCTGGGCCCAGGGGGCTGCAACCATTTTCTTGGTGCCATTCGTATTATTTAATTTCATGTTTAATTTGTTCATTAATTTAATTCATTATTAATTTTCTTTTTTAATTCTCTTGGTGCCAGCCGTACATTCTGCCGACATATTGCTGTTATATTTCAACAAAAATGAAATAGAACAAAGAGAATATATCATAGTTCTCAAATCCAACTTATCCGATCGATTTACCGAAAATTTGATCACTCAATTACCTGATCGAGTTAAGCCACTCGTTGGATCGCTCAAACATTGAATTTACTGAAAATTTGGCCAATGGATGATTAATATTTTTGTGCTATTTAATACAGTTGATTCAACATATTCAGGGAGAGATGTACTATGTAAGTTGTGAGAGCAACTAATTGATTTTCTGCACGTGATTTCTATATTATCATACTTATCAGATTTTCTTTTTTACAGTACGGTTGTTAAAGGAGTTGTTTGTAAGAAGAATGTGGCTCATCGTCGCATGACATCAAAAGTTGATAAACCTCGCTTGTTGATCCTTGGAGGGGCTCTTGAGTACCAGCATGTTGCTAATCTGTTGTCTAGTGTAGATAATTTATTACAGTAGGTTTTAATTGCGATCCATTTATTTATTTATTTATTAACTTGCTCATATTGTGGTGCAAATGCTATTATCACGAGTTCATGTTATTGGATTTACATTCTCTATATAGGAAATGGACCATATGAAGATGGCAATGGCAAAGATAGCATCTCATCAACCAAATATCCTTTTGGTAGAGAAATCAGTCTCTCGATATGCCCAGAAATATCTTCTTGCAAAAGACATATCTCTGGTACTTAATGTTAAGAGGCCGCTTCTGGAACGCATAGCACGTTGCACAGGCACTCAAATTGTGCCTTCAATTAATCATCTTTCATCACCAAAGTTGGGTTACTGTAAAGCTTTTCATGTTAGTTTGTTGAAAATCTGAGTAGTGCTGCTGCTCAAGGTGGTAAAAAACCAATGAAAATATTGATGTTTTTTTACCGCTGTCCAAAGCCATTTGGTTGCACAGTTCTAATCTAATCTTATTTTATAGAAATTTTATTGTTATTATTTTATTATTATAAAAAAATCTTCTGGAGACTTTAACTTGTAAATTACAAATCATGTAAAATATGTGTGCACTAGCAACCACAAAGACATGTGTCTTTTTCAAAGAAAAAATATAATTTAATTGTCATTACTACCAACTACACATCATTAATATTTTTCTAATTTTGACATCATTGAACAGATTTTACTTAAAGGTGCTGATGAGGAAGAATTCAAGAAGGTAAAGCATGTGGTTCAGTATGCAGTTTTTGTAGCTTACCATATGGCTTTGGAGACATCTTTTCTTGCTGCTGAAGGATTAGGAATCATAAATGATCCTACTGTAAATGGTTATGGACCTGCAAAAAAATTAGATCATGGCATCAATAGATTTTGTAATATCCATTTCATGAATGATCCTACTGTAAATGTTTATTCTTTATTTTAGAATCTATTGTGTGTTTGCAAATTATCCTTAATAGTCTGTATCTGTTTTTTTTTTTATTTTAGAATGGATCATTCCTAGAGTCGCTGCCTGTCGTAAGGCAACATATAATTGATGGTTTCAGTCCAAAGGTTCTAAACATTTTTACAAGAGAGTTTGATTTCTTTGACAAGGTTACATCCATATCCGGTGTACTATTTTCACTTCCTAAGGAAGAACGCCGAGCTGGTATCCGAAGGTATGGACAGAACCTGAAAGCATAAAAATTATGTGAATTCTTAAGTTTAATTTTATTGTTTGATTGAAGTTAATGCTTCTGTTCAGGGAATTGGAGAAAATTGAATTGAACGGTCAAGACCTTTATCTACCAACAGCTCGTAACAAGCTATTTTTGCATGTTTACTATATTTTTAACTTTTAACTCCTCCAATTCAACGAATAACCTCGGTGAGACGGGAGATATATTGGGTTGATGATGTTTGTGTTGGAGACAAAATTGTAATTTCAAGCACATTCTACACCTAATTCAAATAAATTGTTGTTCTATTTATTATTCATAGAATTGTGAAGTCTTTCTGGCAACGGTCATGAAATCATATTCATATATATTCATACCTCTCACTCTCACCTTCCATGAACAAGGCAAAAGCAAGGTATTTATTTATCTGATCTTCTCCCGTTTGAACTAATCATGATTTAGAATCTATATGCAAGTTGATGGTAAGCTTCTCTTAATTTGGTGTTTGCTTTCAAAGTTGTTGATGGTACAAATCTAGAAGAGATAGAGATAACAACACCTGCTTTTAACGAAGCAAATTTTGAGAAGGTTGAAAGGCTAATTGATAAACCCATATTTTATGATATATATTGTGCTCAATTCAAGAGATTTATTCAATCCTTCACCCACTTATTCATGTAAATTGCATGGTTTTACTTTCCCTTCCTTATTATGTGATATATGTGAATTACATGTTTCCTATGCTTTAAAAATAATTATCTTAATTACCCTTTATTACCATTCGATGCTGTGATTTGTGTGTTAAGTAGTTTCAGATCTTCTAAGGCAGGAATGACTTAAAGGATGGAAAGGAAATATACAAAAATGGAAGAAAAACAGGGAGTTTTTGCAGAAACTGGCAGCGACGCGAACGCATGGACGACGCGGCCGCATGCCCAGCACGAAAAGGGAGCGACGAGGACGCGTGATTGACGCGACCGCGTGCCTTAACAGAACACAGATGACGTGGACGCATGACCGACGCCAACGCGTGACCAGGAAAACTTCAGATGACGCGACCGCGTGACAGACGCCACGCACCAGAAATTACAGAAAACGCTCCCAGCGATTTCTGAAGCCCTTTTTGGCCCAGATCCAAGTTCAGAGAGCACAGATTAGATGATATAAAGTGGGGGAAATGCATCCATTCAGGGAAAGATCTCCAATTAGTTACTTTTGATGATTTAGATGTAGTTTTTAGAGAGGGATTCTCTCCTCTCTCTTTTAGGATTAGGATTTAGGATTTTTCTCGCTTTCATGATTATCCCTTTTTATCAGGTTCAATATTCCTTTTCATTATTTTCTCAATTTAATTCATGAAATTTTCCATGTTACAATTGATTTTCTATTTAATATATCTTGAGGTATTTCAGACTTATGATTGCTTTCTTTAATTTATTAATATTCCCGATTTATCCAAATTATTTTCATTTAAGTAGAATTTCTTCCTTTTTGGCTTTGGTTAAATAATTGGTGACTCTTGAGTTATCAAACTCATCATGATTGATAATTGTTACAGTTGCTAATTGACTTGAATTCCAATAACTTTAGTCTTTCCTTAGGAATTGACTAGGACCTGAGGATCAAACTAATTAGTTCACTTGACTTTTCTTTGTTTAGCAAAGGTTAACTAAGTGGAATTAAAACTCAATTCTCATCACCGTTGATAAGGATAACTAGGATAGGACTTCCAGTTCTAATACCTTGCTAAGAGTTTATTTTATTATTACTATTTTATTTTTCTCATCATTTAACATACTTCTTCCTTACTTTCAAAACCCCCCAATTTACAAGACTCATAACCAATAATAAGAACATACTTCCCTGCAATTTCTTGAGAAGGCGACCCGAGGTTAAATACTTCGGTTATCAATTTCAAAGGGGTTTGTTACTTGTGACAACCAAAACGTTTATAAGAAAGGACTTTTGTTGGTTTAGAAGCTATACTTGCAACGGGAATTTATTCTGAATTCTAGACCACGCAAACTTCTTCACATGCATCTGTGTCCTGATCAAAGTCTTCAATGTCTTCCTCATCACTTAAGTCATAAGCTGGAGGTTGAGAGAAATCTACCTCAACGTCATCTTCGTATTCACTTGGATAAGGTTCTTCAGGCTCAAGGAATTCAGTTGTGGATGTGAGTTCGTGACTAGGAGAGCTTGAGGCAAGATCGTCACTGCCCATGGAATCAACTTCTTGGTCTGTTCCGTCCAATTTTTCACAAAGTATATGCTGTGGAGGTTGTGCACTGTCCTCCTTGACATCAATTTTGGATTTCTCAGCGGAATCCTTTATGGCTCTTGATTCCCACGGAGGTTCAGCATCTCTTAAATCTTCAACCACTTCTTCCTCTACAACTATCATGGCTTCCTCTACTTGTTCCAGTACAAAGACATGCTCTTCATTGTCCACCGGGGTCTCTAGTGTTTCCTTCATGCCACGCTCTTCTTTTGATTTCCCACATGCAGCTATGGGAGTACTTTGAGTTCTCAGATGTCGGGAAGCTATTAAATTTACTACCTTAGTTACGGTAGTAGTGAGTTCCAGGACACTCTTTTCCATCTTTGCTTGCCCTTGAAGAAGAACACGCAGTCTGTTGTCCATAGGAGGTTGGGGTGGGTGTGAGGGTTCATTGGTTGGGAAGGGGGTTCAGAAAAAGAATGTGGTGGTTCTCGGGAGTAATTGGATTGGGATTGTGGTGGATAAGGGTCATACGGTGGTGCATGGTGAAAAGGAACTTGTGAGTGTGGTGGTTCAAATCTACGTTGAGAGGGTGGTCTATAAGCACAAGGTGGGGCTTGTTGGTAGTTACAAGGTGGTCCACCATATCTATCAGCTTGGTATGCATTGTAGAATGGTCTTTGTCCATGATATCATGGAAGGGGTTGTTGCCTAAAGGGGTGATCAGATCCTCTTGGCTCCATCCATCGTTGATTGCATAGACCTTGATGCATATTCCTATTATAGCTTTCACTCCTTTCAACAATATTAGAACCAAACTCAAAGCGAGAGGGGTGAGAATTCATAGTAGCTAATAGAAATAAAAGGAGAAAATAAATAAACAAGCAAAAAAAAAAATTTACAATAACCAATAATAAGGCACACGTTTGCAACTCCCCGGCAACAGCGCCATTTTGAAGAGAGAATTTTTGCGTAGTCTAGAATTCAGAATAAATTCCCGTTGCAAGTATAGCTTCTAAACCAACAAAAGTCCTTTCTTACAAACGTTTTGGTTGTCACAAGTAACAAACCCCTTTGAAATTGATAACCGAAGTATTTAACCTCGGGTCGTCTTCTCAAGGAATTGTAGGGAAGTATGTTCTTATTATTGGTTATGAGTCTTGTAAATTGGGGGTTTTGAAAGTAAGGAAGAAGTATGTTAAATGATGAGAAAAATAAAATAGTAATAATAAAATAAACTCTTGGCAAGGTATTAGAACTGGAAGTCCTATCCTAGTTATCCTTATCAACGGTGATGAGAATTGAGTTTTAATTCCACTTAGTTAACCTTTGCTAAACAAAGGAAAGTCAAGTGAACTAATTAGTTTGATCCTCAGGTCCTAGTCAATTCCTAAGGAAAGACTAGAGTTATTGGAATTCAAGTCAATTAGCAACTGTAATAATTATCAATCACGATGAGTTTGATAACTCAAGAGTCACCAATTATTTAACCAAAGCCAAAAGGGAAGAAATTCTACTTGAATGAAAATAATTTGGATAAATCGAGAACATTAATAAATTAAAGAAAGCAATCATAAGTCTGAAATACCTCAAGATATATTAAATAGAAAATCAATTGTAACATGGAAAAGTTCATGAATTAAATTGAGAAAATAATAAAAAGAAATATTGAACCTGATAAAAAGGAATAATCATGAAAGCGAGAAAAATCCTAAATCCTAATCCTAAAAGAGAGAGGAGAGAACCCCTATCTAAAAACTACATCTAAATCATCAAAAGCAACTAATTGGAGATCTCCCCCTGAATGGATGCATTCCCCCACTTTATATCATCTAATCTGTGCTCTTTGAACTTGGATCTGGGCCAAAAAGGGCTTCAGAAATCGCTGGAAGCGTTTTCTGTAATTTCTGGTGCATGGCGTCTGTCACGCGGCCGTGTGGGTCACGCGGTCGCGTCATCTGGAGTTTTCCTTGTCACGCGTTCGCGTCGGTCATGCGTCCGCGTCATCTGTGTTATGCTTAAGGCGCACGGTCGCATCAGTCACGCATCCGCGTCGCTCTCTTTTCGCGCTGGACATGTGGCCGCGTCGTCCATGCGTTCGTTCGCAGCTAGTTTCTACAAAAACTCCATTTTGTGCTTTCCTTCCATTTTTGTATGTTTCCTTTCCATCCTTTAAGTCATTCCTGCCTTAGAAGATCTGAAACTACTTAACACACAAATCACGGCATCGAATGGTAATAAAGGGTAATTAAGATAATTATTTTTAAAGCATAGGAAACATGTAATTCACATATATCACATAATAAGGAAGGGAAAGTAAAACCATGTAATTTAAATGAATAAGTGGGTGAAGGATTGAATAAATCTCTTGAATTGAGCACAATATATATCATAAAATATGAGTTTATCAACCACCTCCCCACACTTAAACAATAGCATGTCCTCGTGCTAAATCCAAGATAAAGAGTATGGTAAAGTGGTGGGATCTCATGCAATGCAATCTATCCTAAATGCAACTACCTAAATGAATCATGAAATTCTAATTTTTATTAACTTGTAAATAAAACTTACATGTAGTTAAATTAATTCACATTCTCAAGGAATCATATATGCATAGCCAACCTTAGATAATGTTTAAAGCATTTTTACAATTGAGATGGGTAAAAATATTTTTCAAACTTGCAAGACAATTAACAATTCAAGCAGAGATATATGGTGATGAGCTATTGAACCCTCACTGGATTTTGTGTTTACTCTCTAGTTACTTAGTGTTTATTGGGTTAATCACTCTATTTTTCTTTTTATCCTTACTTTTTATAGCTATGTTCTTCATCTAACCAATCAACAATTATAGAATATAGGCATACAAAAAATCATGAGGTCTTTTCCAAGGTTGTAATGGGGCCAAGGTAGAGGTAAGGGTATATGTATAAGGCTAAGTGAGCTAATAAGTGAATCCTTGATTAGTCTAAGATCTCACCTAACATACGTATTTTGTAATTTAAAGCTTCTCAACCTATTTGCCCACAGTTTTCTCACTTTGTATTGCAAGCTCATGCATTAACTTTAATTTTATCCCATGGCATTGATTCTTTTTATTTTGCAATTGGGGAATTTTTATATCCTCTTTTTTCAAATAAGTAAATGATACATTTTTTTAATGCACATGATAATTCAATTGTTTTGATTTCACATGAGCATGCTTCCCAAAATTTTTATTTTGAACATTTTTATTCTTTTTAGCTTTTTTTTTCTTTGTTCCTATCATCCATGTTCCCATAAAGTTCCCCACACTTAGATTATACACAATACCTTATCTTAAGCTAACCAAAGATTCAACTTGGGATTCATATTTTGTTTTTCTGCTTAAGGCTAGTAATGTGGTTTTCAGAAAAAGAGGGGATTAAAACGCTCAAGGGGGCTAACAAAGGTGATGTAAAAGGTAGGCTACTTTGGGATATGTGAGTAAATAATTCAAGTAATGGCTTCAATCACTTTCTTGGTATGTATCTATATTCTATAATCGGACATATAGATTAAAACAAAGCAAAGAACATCAGAATAAAAAGAAGGGCGAAACACACAGGAATAAAATTTATGGTTTGAATGTAACCATATAATGAAGCTCAAAACTCATAGGCTGTGTGTTCTCTAGCTCAAAAAATCATATATCAATTATACATGTCATGCAAGTAGAAATTAAGAGTTCCCATTATTCTCAATGTAAAAATTTTTGGGTGGCTTTAAAGTTTTAGTGTTCCTCCTTGATGAAATGTTGTTAACTAACTAACATGTAATGTTATATACAAGGTGTGTGGATTGTTTTGATTCTGTTAAAGTCTCTAGCTTATTTCCTTTTTATTTTCAATTTAAACCAAACTATCATATGCTAAAAGGGTAAACTATACTAATTAATCCACATATTCTATAACTACTAAGTTAGAATTGCAACTAAACTAAATGGCTAAAATATGAACTAAGGTGCAAAATGCAGAAATATCATAAAAAGGACAATGTATAAGTATCAAAAGATAAAAAAAAAAATAAAAATAAAAATAAAGATAAAAATACAAAAAAATAACCAAAATAAAGTAAAAGAGTCTGTAGTGGTTCACCAAAAAATACGCCAGAGATGGCGACCTCCCCACACTTAAAATGTAGCATCGTCCTTGATGCTCACTCAAGCCGGGTGTGAAGGAGTGTCATCACTGGAAGGATGGGTAGCAGGAGTCTCGGTGGTGGCCTGAGGATGGGTTGCAGAGAAGAGAGGGAGAAGAAGGGGTTGGGGGGGCGCGATAGGGTAGGGTTTCGCGTCACTGGGGGTTAATGATTTTGAATCCATGCGAACGCGTGGGGCACGCGGTCGCGTGGCTGAGGTGGAATGGGGGTTGACGCGATCGTGTGAGTGGCGCGATCGCATGGAATGGGTAGAAGGACGAATGACGCGGTTGCGTGAGGCACGCAATCGCGTCGCTGGAAATTGTGCTAAACGCACAATTCCAGCATCGTTTCAGCGCAACTCTCTGTCTCCTTTGGGGTGTTGTACAATCCACGCGACGCGAACACGTCGCCCACGCTTTCGCGTGGGATGGGTGTTGTGCAAGTGACGCGTTCGCGTGATTGACGCGAACGCGTGAGCCGTTTTGTGCTAAATGCACGACAGCCGCATGATACCAGCCCAACTTTCTGGGCATTGGATCTTTACGCCAATTTTCAAATCACGAGGCCACGTGAATGACGCGGACGCGCGGAAGGTGGTTTTCGCATCTGACGCGAACGCATGAGCAATGCGGTCGCGTTGCACGCCCTATCTTTTTTTTTTTGCAGGTATGCAATTATGTAGTATGCAATGCTAAATGCAATTGTTATGAATAGCATCCAGGTTCAATAAAAGAGAATATGATATAAAAAAAATAACACCAAATAAAACTGAAAAAGAAACAATCATACCATGGTAGGTTGTCTCCCAGCTAGCACTTTTAGTTAAAGTCCTTAAGTTGGACATTGGATGAGCTTCCTGTTATGGTGGCTTGCGCTTAAACTCATCCAGAAATCTCTACCAATGTTTGGAATGCCAACAACCACCGGGGTCCCAAACTAGGCATGTGAAGCTTCTGAGCAGCTTCAAACAGGTTCGTAAGCTCCCAGGGTGACGAATGTCAGAATAGATTCCAGGATCCCAAACTTTGCTTTTAAATCCGCCTTCGTTTTGATCTATATTTTTCCATCCAGGAGGTTTAGAAATTAGATTCTCACCAAGATGACCAAACGTCTTCCGTGACCCATTTAATTGAACTTGATACCAATCTATGCACTTTGAGTTGAAGCGTGGAACCTTATTGAACCTTGTGCACCAGCTCTGAGTACGAGTCATTTCCCTCTTACTCTTAAAGTCGCAAAGAGCTCTAAGCTGGCCATCTGTTTCAAGTAAACCATATTCAAGTGGAAAAGTAAAGATAAAGGTTAAGGATTGTACCCACCCCCAACCACCACCACTCCCAGCCAGCCACCTCCAACCACCGCACCACCCTCGACCACCAGCCACGACCGCGATGCCACCTCCCTTTTTTTCTTCCTCCCCTCTCTTTCTTCCCTTTCTCTTCTCTTCCCTCCCTCCACCACCGCTGCTCCCTCCGCCGCACAGCCACCGCCACCGCGCTATCACAGCCGCGCCTCCCACCACCACCCTCACCCCTTCCCTTCCTTCCCCCTTAACCCCTACCCCCATTCCCTACCCGAAACCCCCTGCTTCCGAACAACCACCACCGCGCCAACCACCCTCAACCGCCACGTCCCCTCCCATTACCTCTATCCGAACCCCCTACCACCGGACAGCCACCACTGCCACGCCAACCGCCTGCACCGCCGTGTCAGTCACCACCACCACCACCCCCCAGCCATCTCTCTGCCCTACTTTCATTCATACGCCTACCAGGTTCTGCAAAACGCGACTCTTCTTTCCATTCATAGTTAGTTGCATATTTTTCCGTTTACGTTCCAAATTAGGCTAGTTAAATATACATGTTTGTAGTGGATTCTAGGTTGTTAGGTAGATTAGGATGTGGTTAGTGGATTTAGGCCTGATAATTGTGCTGTTCGTGCTTCTTGTTTTATCAATTTCGCAATTCTTATGTTGTTGCTGTTCATATGCTCTTCTTTACTGTTGCATGCTGCTTTTTACACTGTTTTTTCATGTTCATATTCCATATTTGTATTTACAGCTGTATTTTAATTCATATGAACTGTTCTGCTTGCTGTTTTTTACCCGGGAACATCCAATTTTAGCCGGAATGCTGCCCAAATTTCTGTAAACTGTTCTGATTTTCCTTCATATTTTGGTTTTGGCAATTTGAATTCTGCTTTACTCAACTTTTACCAAACCAATTCATGAATCCAAGGGCAAGCTTTCTTATTCTTTTCGATTTTCTGGTTAATAAATTGCATTTTTAATGATTCAATTCCAATTTTTGCTATTTCCATATCTATAAGAATCATCATCAACTTGATTTCTTTGTTTCAATATGAGTTGACTGTTGCTTATAATTGTGAATTCTTGTTACTTAGAAACTGATCATCATGCCACTAACCCTGACTTTCTTTTTACTAACTCCCTGCTTTCAACTTTCTAACCTCTTTTTCAATCCTAACCAACCTAATTTTCCAAACATCTCTTCTTGGTTTTTCACTATTCTCTTTGACCTTCTAACCAGGGCATGATTATAGTTTTTTTTAATTAACATGAATTCTATTTCTATTACATTGTGGATTGTAAATTTTTCTTCTCATATTTCTAACTTCTATACAATCCAAAATGCACAACTATTCACCTCATTTCATTATTCTACTGCTTCTTTACCGTCGTGTGCTTATTTTGTTATTTGCCTACTTATTTTCCTGTTTTTATTATATCCTATATTTCTGTTTTTCAGGATGTCTGACACTCAAAGAAAAGACAACAACTGGCAAACGGAAAAGAGGTGAATCCTCTATGTCCATCCTGGACATCATGCATGATGACTCCTAGCGGGAAAAACACTTTACCCCGCAGGAGAAGGCTGACCAGCTCCTCCCTGCCAATGATCCCATTAAGTTTGCAAACCGATACTGTGAGCTGAAGTATCCGGTGTTTGCCACCTCCAGAAACCTGTACCTAGAGCGGACTCTGAAAATTCCAGAAGAACTCCAGCAATACACCTCTGATCAGATCAAACAAAGAGGCTGGTTCTTCCTGGAGAGAAACCTGACAGAGGTCAATGCCTCCTGGGTAAGAGAGTTTTACTGCAATTATTTCAAGACTTCCCTGGATGCAGTGCACCTTAGAGAGAAGGAGATACTGATCACTGAAGAGGCCATTGAGGATATTCTGCAGCTTCAACCTAAATCAGATCAGCTTGATGATTACCAAAAGGCTGAGGAGGACATGCACTTTATGAGATTTGACTGGGACGCAGTCAAGGCCAGGATAGCCCTTGACCCGACTGTCCCATGGGTCATGGGTCAGAATACCACCGTGCCTAAGGGAATCAAGCAGATATACTTGAATGATGAGGCTCGGCTCTAGCATTAGATCCTGAGCAACTTTGTTATGCCGAGTACTCATGAGACGGAGCTACCTGCCGCTATGATCACCCTCCTCTGGTGTGTGATGGAGGGTAAGGACCTATACCTGCCACGATTCATCCGGTACTACATGGCCATGGTCTATGTCAGAGGTACTCTTCCCTTCCCATATCTGATTACTCAGCTCGGCCGTCGAGCTGACGTGCCTTGGGAGGATGCTGATGAGAAGCCACCTGCTGCAGACTGCAAGAAGATTATCCCTCACAGCAGGAACTTTCAGGCTTTGGGCTACAGACCTTCATTCCTCACTGCCCCTGATGAGACAACCACACCTTCAGCTGGCCCTTCTTCATCTACCATTACCCCTGCCACCACCACTCCACCTCCACCTGCCTCAGAGCCCGTTTATTACCTAGTGCACCGCCTATTTCAGCAGCTGGACCAGATGGAGCACCGCAACCGGCGCCGATATCAGAGATCTGAGCGTCGCAACAAGCGACGCTACGAGCACCTAAAGCTAATGATACGATCTGGTGGCGACATCCCCTCCGAGCCTGACACACCATCAGAGCCATCTGAGGAGGAGACGGATGATCATGAGGCGGAGACCCATCCACAGAGAGAGGCTGAGCAGGCATGCCCAGAGCAGGCGGCACCACAGTAGGAGGAACCACATCAGATTCAGGCTTCTGACCCAGAGATTCCTATACAGCCAGCACCTCCTCTGCAGCAGGCAGATTCTCAGGCCACCACCGAGACTCCTGCCACCCATCCTTTTAGTGATAACACTCCTTCACACCCGGCTTGAGCGAGCATCAGGGACGATGCTACATTTTAAGTGTGGGGAGGTCGCCATCTCTGGCGTATTTTTTGATGAACCACTACAGACTCTTTCACTTTATTTTGGTTATTTTTCTGTATTTTTATCTTTATTTTTATTTTTATTTTTATTTTTATCTTTTGATACTTATACATTGTCCTTTTTATGATATTTCTGCATTTTGCACCTTAGTTCATATTTTAGCAATTTAGTTTAGTTGCAATTCTAACTTAGTAGTTATAGAATATGTGGATTAATTAGTATAGTTTACCCTTTTAGCATATGATAGTTTGGTTTAAATTGAAAATAAAAAGGAAGTAAGCTAGAGACTTTAACAGAATCAAAACAATCCACACACCTTGTATATAACATTACATGTTAGTTAGTTAACAACATTTCATCAAGGAGGAACACTAAAACTTTAAAGCCACCCAAAAATTTTTACATTGAGAATAATGGGAACTCTTAATTTCTACTTGCATGACATGTATAATTGATATATGATTTTTTGAGCTAGAGAACACACAGCCTGTGAGTTTTGAACTTCATTATATGGTTACATTCAAACCATAAATTATATTCCTGTGTGTTTCGCCCTTCTTTTTATTCTGGTGTTCTTTGCTTTGTTTTAATCTATATGTCCAATTATAGAATATAGATACATACCAAGAAAGTGATTGAGGCCATTACTTGAATTATTTACTCACATATCCCAAAGTAGCCTACCTTTTATATCACCCTTGTTAGCCCCCTTGAGCTTTTTAATCCCCTCTTTTTCTGAAAACCACATTACTAGCCTTAAGCAGAAAAACAAAATATGAATCCCAAGTTGAATCCTTGGTTAGCTTAAGATAAGGTATTGTGTATAATCTAAGTGTGGGGAACTTTATGGAAACATGGATGATAGGAACAAAGAAAAAAAAAAGCTAAAAAGAATAAAAATGTTCAAAATAAAAATTTTGGGAAGCATGCTCATGTGAAATCAAAACAATTGAATTACCATGTGCATTAAAAAAATATGTATCATTTATTTATTTAAAAAAAGGGGATACAAAAATTTTCCAATTGTAAAATAAAAAGAATCAATGCACATGGGATAAAATTAAAGTTAATGCATGAGATTGCAATACAAAGTGAGAAAACTGTGGGCAAATAGGTTGAGAAGCTTTAAATTACAAAATAAGTATGTTAGGTGAGATCTTAGACTAATCAAGGATTCACTTATTAGCTCACTTAGCCTTATACATATACCCTTACCTCTACCTTGGCCCCATTACAACCTTGGAAAAGACCTCATGATTTTTTGTATGCCTATATTCTATAATTGTTGATTGGTTAGATGAAGAACAAAGCTATAGAAAGTAAGGATAAAAAGAAAAATAGAGTGATTAACCCAATAAACACTGAGTGACTAGAGAGTAAACACAAAATCCAGTGAGGGTTCAATAGCTCATCACCATATATCTCTGCTTGAATTGTTAATTGTCTTGCAAGTTTGAAAAATATTTTACCCATCTCAATTGTAAAACTACTTTAAACATTATCTAAGGTTGGGTATGCATATATGATTCTTTGAGAATGTGAATTAATTTAACTACATGTAAGTTTTATTTACAAGTTAATAAAAATTAGAATTGCATGATTCATTTAGGTAGTTGCATTTAGGATAGATTGCATTGCATGAGATCCCACCACTTTACCTTACTCTTTATCTTGGATTTAGCATGAGGACATGCTATTGTTTAAGTGTGGGGAGGTGGTTGATAAACCCATATTTTATGAAATATATTGTGCTCAATTCAAGAGATTTATTCAATCCTTCACCCACTTATTCATGTAAATTGCATGGTTTTACTTTCCCTTCGCAGCGACGCGAACGCATGGACGACGCGGCCGCATGCCCAGCGCGGAAAGGGAGCGACGCGGATGCGTGACTGACGCGACTGCGCGCCTTAAGCAGAACACAGATGATGCGGACGCATGACCGACGCGAACGTGTGACAAGGAAAACTCCAGATGACGCGATCGCGTGACCCACGCGGCCGCGTGACAAACGCCACGCACCAGAAATTACAGAAAACACTCCCAGCGATTTCTGAAGCCCTTTTTGGCCTAGATCCAAGTTCAGAGAGCACAGATTAGATGATATAAAGTGGAGAAATACATCCATTCAGGGGGAGATCTCCAATTAGTTGCTTTTGATGATTTAGATGTAGTTTTTAGAGAGGGGTTCTCTCCTCTCTCTTTTAGGATTAGGATTTAGGATTTTTCTCACTTTCATGATTATCCCTTTTTATCAGGTTCAATATTCCTTTTTATTATTTTCTCAATTTAATTCATGAACTTTTCCATGTTACAATTGATTTTCTATTTAATATATCTTGAGGTATTTCAGACTTATGATTGCTTTCTTTAATTTATTAATGTTCTCGATTTATTCAAATTATTTTCATTCAAGTAGAATTTCTTCCTTTTTGGCTTTGGTTAAATAATTGGTGACTCTTGAGTTATCAAACTCATCGTGATTGATAATTGTTACAGTTGCTAATTGACTTGAATTCCAATAACTCTAGTCTTTCCTTGGGAATTGACTAGGACCTGAGGATCAAACTAATTAGTTCACTTGACTTTCCTTTGTTTAGAAAAGGTTAACTAAGTGGAATTAAAACTCAATTCTCATCACCGTTGATAAGGATAACTAGGATAGGACTTCCAGTTCTAATACCTTGCCAAAAATTTATTTTATTATTACTATTTTATTTTTCTCATCATTTAACATACTTCTTCCTTACTTTCAAAACCCCCAATTTACAAGACTCATAACCAATAATAAGAACATACTTCCCTGCAATTCCTTGAGAAGACGACCCGAGGTTAAATACTTCGGTTATCAATTTCAAAGGGGTTTGTTACTTGTGATAACCAAAAAGTTTGTAAGAAAGGACTTTTGTTGGTTTAGAAGCTATACTTGCAACGGGAATTTATTCTGAATTCTAGACCACGCAAAAATTCTCTCTTCACTAATCAAAAATTGGTGTCTATTTCTTCCCTCGTACATATATATAATTTTGAGATTTATTTCTTGATTTCTTTATGCTTATGATCAAATGAGCGGAATTAAAATAGAGGAAATATAGATAGACAATGACACCCTAAGCTATTATTAGTTACTCTTGTAGTGAAAACAAGTCTCCCTTGGGCAAAGATAGTGTTTTATGACTGTAACAGTAGGATAGTAGACATATGCCTCCTGCCTCCATTCCTCTTGGATTTAATGAAATTATCTTGTAATTAGTCCTGGAATATGTTATTGTGTTCCTCTATTAAGAAGAGCAGAAATTATTTTGAAAAATCTGGGAGTGGATCAAGAGAAGAAAGGACAAAGTTACCAATTTCAAATCATTATCATTAGTCAAACCAACCAAATGGGTTATCAATCAAGAATTAGGAATGAAGGCAATGTTAGTTATTTCTCATGTCACAAAAGAAATATTTTCTGGAATGTAGACTCACTGAAGTCCTAATTTTGTTTTTTTATTATTGTCAGGTTGTGCCTAATACACGCAGTAGAAGTCAACTTTGAAGGTAATGTTAGTCTTTTACTTTTTAATTCCTAGTTTGACATTGTTGAAGAGAAGGTGTAGAGAACTCAGCATCAATCACTAGCCTCATAGGGAAATCAAAAGCTTGCATTTACTCTTACAAAATCTTAAGGTATACTTATAATTATTGTGGTGATCAATGATTGAATGAAAACTGATTATTTTAATTTGAATATAAGAGATGAGTTTGGATAATGAAGTTGGAGTGTTGAAGCAAGAAACAAAGATGTTGGAGCAAGGCCTGGGATGGAACTCACACAAGAGACCAAAAAATTAAGGCAGGCTCGTTTTAAAGCTAATTACAAAAGGAGAAAAATTTTGGCCTTCAAATCTTATTCATCATCACTTAGCTAAGCTACTTGTCTTGTATATTCATATTCTAAGTAGTAAAAACAGCACTTATTAGATGGTCTAAATATATTATTAGATATTAACATAGTTTAGGGAACTGGATGGTAGATTTAACTAAATATATTATTGCAATGCTTGTATTTTTGTTATTGTAAAATTTTAATCACAAAATTATTTATTTAACGAGATAAAAATGACGGTAAAAATTATTTTTTTAAACGATAAAAAATGTCACTGTCAGGGTAAAACGGCAGTTCAAAAATGCCATTTAAACCAACCAAAACACTACTGTCCGGGTAAAAATGGTGGTTTAAAAATGCCGTTTTAACCAATCAAAATATCACTCTGTCAGGGTAATAATGGCGGTTCAAACCACTGTTTTAACCTATCCAAAAACCGCCGTTTTAACCTATCTAAAAACCACCGTTTTAACCCTGGAAATAACGGCAGTTTGAACTGCCGTTTTAACCTATTCAAAAACTGCTGTTTTAACTCAGGGAATTGTGGCAGTTTTTAAAAAACCGCCGTAATAAGCAGAATGGTGCCCAGAATTACGTCGCTTTACAAAACCGTCATTCTTGGTAATAATGGCGGTTCAAACCGCCGTAAATACAAAAAAAACCGCCATTTTTACCAGAATTTTTTGTAGTGGATTCTCAACTAAATAAAAGTTCGCTGGTATCAGGAACAAATATACATTGTACCGCTGGATATTGTGGTAAGCTAAATTTCTTATTCACTACTGATTGCTGTTCGGTTCAGTGGGAATATTAATAATGATTCACCTGATTGTTATGTCTTTTGTTGAGTTCTTTTGCATGAAGAAAACTTTTTTTTATGATTGAGTGTTTTTCAAGTATTATTTAGCACATGAATTGTGTTCGGTTCAGTACATGAATTGTGTTCGGTTCAGTGCAAATGTGATTTAACTGATATTCTTTTTGTAGAATTTTATGTTGGAAACACATGGCGAGTCCTACATTGATAAAAGGACAAACAAAGCCTACCGATTCGACATTGAACAGTATGCCCACCACTGCTAGTTTATTGACAAAAGAAAACTTGCATCGCATCTATTTGTAAGTTGTAATTTCTAAAAATTCTTTGATAATTCTCTTGTTTGCTATTGTTTCGACTGAAATATTTTATTATTTTCCCAAACTTCAGCTATTTGTGCCAATTTGCAATGGAGCGCATTGGTGGTTGTGGATTGCCGATGTCAACAAAAAGAAATTTTATGTGCTTGACCGTGTCAATAAGCTGCCAGAAGATATACCTGATTCGAGGAAGAAACTGAACAAATTTGTTGTAAGTTATTTTCTTGTAAATTATTCAAATTATTCAGTACATGAAATGAGTTCGTTTGAGTGTTGTTGATTTATTTTTTTCAATTTTTGCATACCTTTCAGGGATTAATAATTTCTCAGATGAGGGTTTATGCTGGGGCGGAACCCTTAATGAAGGATGCACTGGGAGTAGAAACAGACTATATCCTACTAAAGGGTCAACGTACAGAGTAAGAATCTTTCTCTTCTATAGTGCTATTTTTAATATGTTTTATTTTGTATACTGTTAATCGTATTATACTCAATTCTTGCTTAGCTATGATTGTGGAATATACGTCATGAAATGGCTCGAAACAATTGATCTACAAAAGATCAAAAGCAGGAAGAGATATAAATATAGAGCTTGGACACAAGTTAGTACTTTCTAAATTTATAAACTTCTTTCTTTTCTGATTTTAGTTGGGTTCATTTCTCATGTAACTAATTCCTTTCAATTAAAATGTAGGGAGAGATTGATTGCTTCAGGTACAAATATGATCCGCACATTCTGTTGCATGAAATGAACAAAATCAGAGACCAAGTGATTTGGGAATATGAAGCAATAAGACTCCCGAAGCCATCTGCTACCCTCTCCAGCCCTTATTGTAAAGTCACATCTGGGGATTTAGATAGTAAATAGCATATACTATGATTGGCTAGTTATAATTAACAATATTTTGTTTAACTTGTTTAAAAAGCAAAAAATGCTTACTTCAAATGTATATATGTCAAATTAATCTAAATGTTAATGTTAATATTTATATTTGATTCAAGATGGATTACTCATCTGAGATGTTAATTTATATATCTATTGGAACTGTCTGGCTACTATTTTATTCCAAGTTCTCAGTGATTGTAATCACTGTATTTACCAATAGATTACGAACTCTAAAAGAACACAGTGAACCGAAATTAATACACTGGGCGAACCGAAAGTTGGAAACACACTGAATCCCTAAATCCTGAACCCTAAATTCTAAATCCTAAACACTAAAACCAAAACCCTGAACACTGAACCCTGAACCCATAAACCCTAAAACCCTAAAATCCTAAAACCCTAAACCCTAAAACCCTAAACCCTAAACCCATAAACCCCTAAACCCCTAAAACCCTAAACCTTAAACCCTAAACCCTGAACCCCTAAAATCCTAAAACCATAAACCCTAACCCCTAAAACCCTAAACCCTGAATGCTGAACCCTGAAACCCTAAACCCTAAATCCTAAACCCTCAACCCTCAACCCTAAACACAGTGAACCAAAATTAATTCACTGGGCAAACCGAAAGTTGGAAAAACACTGAACCCCTAAACCCTGAACTCTAAACCCTAAACTCTAAACCCTAAACCCTGAACCACTAAATCCTAAACCATAAACAATAAATCCAGAACCCTGAACACTGAACCCTGAACCCATAAACCCTAAACCCCTAAAACCCTAACCCTAAACCCTAAACCCTGAACCCTAAACCCCTAAACCTTAAACCCTATACCCTAAACCCTGAACCCTAAACCCTAAACCTTGAACCCTGAACCCCTGAACCCTAAACCCTGAACACTAAACCTTAAACCCTAAACCCAAAACCCTAAACCCTGAAAATCCATCCAAGAAAGAGTTTTAAAACTCCACCAATGTAAGTTAAAAATAATTATGTTACTCTTTTAGATTTTTTTAATAGTTTTTATTTAATTAATCACAAGAAAAACGTAACTAGCACTACACCTGATTCCCGTTTCTCAAAATAAATTCTAATTATTCAATTTAGAAATTAATACACTAGACGAATCGAAAAACTGCATATATCAATATAGAATTTCACAAAAAAAAGTGACTATTCATTAAAGACTAACAACATTCAGAAATTAACCTTGCTATAACCATGGTGAACCAAAATTTGCTCATGGGTGAACAAAAATTTACATTAATAAAAACTAAAACTTGTACAATCCTCTCTTGGGTAATTCATATATGGTGCATTGTAAAGAGTGGAGCTTGACTGAATCGATGATCCGAAGTCTAAAAGGTTCAACTACAAAAGACATAATTAGTTGTATATTAGCAAAATGAACAATTGAATTTTTAACTAATCAAAAGCAAGTCAATTTTACCTCGCTTGGAGCTGTCTTTTTCTTTTTTTTCATGGCATTTGAGATCTTTTTTTTCAGGTTTGATCCAAGTTTGTTCTTGGGCTGACCTCTTGTTTTGACACGTGGTGGGTTTTGAAGGTCATTCACATTGCTTAATGTCGCTTCTTCGTGGGTTAATAAACTTTTTCCTTTGCTTTTCTCTTGATATTCTTCAATCTCCGCCATGACCTTGTCAAATGCTTGGTGCAAAATTCCAATCAACTCTTCAGACTCGGATGCAAATTCATATATATTGTGTGACTGAAACACTAATTCCTCAAATCTCTTACTTCTTGGCTCCAGTAGAGGTTCATCTTGGCTGTTCTTGATGCGTGTATGCCTCCTCTTTATGTTCTTACTCCAGCATTCCAATATGTATTTCGGTGCTACGTTATCCACTCGCTCAAAGCTTAGGACGCTTAGGGAATGACGGCACAATATGCCCCTAGACTCAAACAGCAAGCAATGGCACTTTACATCTCGTGATACTGCATCGTAGGTGACGACAAACTTGTTGAATGTGGAGTTGAAAACCTGCTCTATGACTTCATATGTTGTGAAACCTAGGGTGGAATGCATTGATCTTGTGATACAGTTCACTTTACCTCTGAATTGAGCTTGAACTTTCCTGAACTTCTCATGGGTATATACATGCGGAAACTGTGCCTCTATCGCTGATTTTGTTACGCACGGTATCACAGTGTGAAAGTCTACAGCATCGAATTCTCTCTCTGCTTGCTCTCTGCTAGTTAGGCAATTGTCGTATTGCTTCAAGAATTGTCTCAAGGAGCTATTCCGTGTGATGAACTTGTTGAAAAATGAATGCATGCTCTCATTCCTTTGTGTGCTTCTCATCCTGGTCCAAAAGTGGTGATCCAAGTAAACTGGAATCCATATATGCCGATCCTCGTACAGCTCTGCAAACCAAACTGAACCCATAAGGTGTGGTGAACCGAAAACAATGCATGCTTTGGGAAAAAAGATATGAGCATTAAAATAATTCGAATTGAAATCTCAATTACCTGAAAGCCACATGTTGCCTCCGAGGCCGTACTTTCTAAGAAGATCGATCCAGTTTCTGTCAAATGCTTCTTTTGTGTACGAGTTCCAAACAACATGGCTCATCTCTTGTTCAATTTCGTTGTGTCCCTTGTAGCCATTTAATTTGCTTGGGATCTTCTTTATAATGTGCTAGATACACCAGCGGTGAATTGTCATTGGCATGCACAGCTCAATTACCCTTTGAATTGATGCGCATTGATCAGTAAGAATACCTTTTGGTGCCTTCCCTCCCATGCAACGTAGCCAACACTCAAATAGCCATTTGAATGATTGGATGTCCTCATTTTTTATCAGCGCGCATCCAAGAAGTGTCGACTGGCCATGGTGATTCACGCCCACAAAAGAACCTAAAACCAAATTGTACCTGCATAAATAACAAGCAGACGGTGGTGAACCGAAATATATACACGCACTGAACATCAAAAATATATTTGAATGAACCGAATACCTGTTTGTGTTATAGGTGATGTCAAATGAAACCACGTCTCCGAAATAATCAAATGCAGCCCTGCTTCTTGCATCAGCCCAGAATGCATATTTAATGCAATTATCGCCTTCAAGGTTGAGCTCAAAGAAATTTTGGTTCTTCTCTTTCATTCTTACTAGGTACTTCCCAAATTATTTGGCATCGTCTTCTTCGAAAATATTCCGTACTTCCCTTGTGATGTAATTGCTCACATCTTTTTCAATAAAACCTAGTTCACAGTGGCTGCCGGCTGCTGCCACAAATGATTGGTAAGTTTTGCTCGGTCTGATTCCGGCTTCCTCGTGGGTTTCGATGGTGCGACGCACAAACATGCTAAGCTCCCTATGTTGTTTGAGAATCTCAGCCTGGTTTAGACAACAAGGATGTGAGTAATTCAAAACACCTTTGAAAATTATCCAAAGACTAACATCCTTCATTATGTGTACGTAAATTCTGGCCGGATAATTTAACCCTGCTGAAGGCTTTGTCTCCAAAGTTGGAGATATCTTTGATTTCCACCTCCCTCTCTAGTGCATATAATTAGTTGATTCTTAATCTTGTCTCCGTCCCGAGTCGTGTTCCTTATTTTCGTAAAAAAACCCGGCAAGTTTGGAATAATGTTTGTAGAACTTTCTAGTTTCTTCTAGCGTCTTGAAAATCATTCCCACCTTTAGGACAAATTTTTCATCCACAACACAGTTGGTCTGCACGGTGAATCAAAATCTTAATTATTGTAAACCGAAATCTTAATTACGGTGAAACAATTATATAGTACTTAGGGAACAAAACAGAATATATTCATCTAATTTTTTTTAGACTCCTTTCTGCATACTGAACCGAACACATGCACATGGTGAATCAACTCTTTAGTACTTATCGAACCGAAAAGTTACTCACAGTTTCTCACACTCACAGTTACTCACAATTACATATTATCAATTCAATTCAGATATAGATCACCTCAGTCCATTTAATTCACTTCAAATAAAATTAGCAATTTCATTCCATTGAATTTGATTCAAAATTCAATAATCCAAACCTCATCAAATTGATGCGTTTCGGAAGAATTATCCAAATCGTACTCATTCAAATGATTTGAAGTTGATTCATGCATTGTTTCAATTCAGAAGTGCAGATCGAAGAAGAAAACGAAGAAGAAGATGAACGGCGAAGCTAATTACGTTGAAGTCAATCTAGATCCAATGCAGAGAAGAAAAATGCAAATAGAGGAGAACAACGAATTTAATTAGGTTGAAGAAGAAGAAGAAGAAGAAGAAGAAGAAGAAGAAGAAGAAGAGCGCGAACAGAGAAGAAGAAAAAGAAGGTACTTGGATTACGTTATATAGAAAGGTTTACGTTGAGAAAGGTTGATCACACAAAAGAAGGATTATGTTATATACGTTATATGAGGCGCGTGTAAAACAAACGAGTATGTGGGTGGGGGAAAACGTGTGGAGTGGAAGGTACTTGGATACCATCCATGTAATTTTTACATGGATGTAGAGCTTTTTTGTTTTACTCTTTCAAAGTTTAAAGACCTCAATGTAATAAAAAATTATAAAGACAAAAATGTGTGTACCGGATGCCTCCGATACGGGTTGAGGGATGGATCGGGAACTTGCGGGTCGAGACGGATGCAGGATTCTTTGACTGGAGCGATGGGGGGTGGTAACTGCAAAAACACTCCGACGCTCAAGTAAGAATGGATCTAGGAGGTAGAAGGTGTCGTCGGTCTTCATCCGTGTCGTGTTGATGAGCTCGGTCTCGGGAGACGCTGCGGTTGTGCCTCTTACTGTGTCGCCGTTCTGGCGACCTTTCGTGTCTGGGGTCACGTGCGGTATTTGTAACCCACTAACTTACCGGCAAGTGCACCGGGTCGTACCAAGTAATACCTTACGTGAGTAAGGGTCGATCCCACGAGGATTGATGGATTAAGCAACAATAGTATTTGATAGGCTTAGTTAGACAAACAGAAAAGAGTAATTGGGAGTTCAAAAGCATTAAACAATAAAGAAGAGTTTGAAGACAGACAGGTGAATAAGTTGGGAGTAAAATATTGAGAAGACAGTTAAGGTTTCAGAGTTATCTATTTTTTCGGATTAACTTTTCTTACTAACTATTTTAATCATGTAGGATTTAATTTATGGCAAACTATATGTGACTAGACCCTAATTCCTTAGACCTTCCCAGTCTCCTCTAAAATTCATTAGCTGCTAATTCCTTAGTCAATTAATTCCAATTAGAAGGTGATGATCAAATTCCAGTTTATATGCCACAAAAACTCTAATTACCCAAAAATAAAAGGATTATATGTCACGTATCCCGTTAAATCTAGATAATTAAAATTTAGGAGAATATGTTTTTCAAGCTGTTGTTCAAGTAAAGAGCTTTTCCAAGTTTTACAAGAACGCATTTAGAAAAAGGGTCATACTTCCGTTCCACCCAAATTCATAAGATGAAGAGCGAGAACAATTATTAAATTATAAATCCATGCATAAATTAAAATAGAAAAAGCAATAAAATTAATCCATAGAAATAGACAAAGCTCCTAACCTTAACAATGGAGGATTAGTTGCTCATGGTTCAGAGTAGAAAATAAGGATTCTAATAAAATATATTTTGGTAGTCTGGGATTGAATAATGTTGAAGTGGTATCCCCCTATTTATATCTAATCCTAATTAATTTAAAAATCTATCTTTAAAACTAACATAATATCTTTTTCTATTTTTAAAATTTGAATTTAAATCAGAATTAATTATAACAATCAGCAAATCTTCAATTAATGGATGGGGACCACTTGGCTTCACTAGGATCCATGCCTAACTTGGGCTTGGCAGCATGAATTGGAGTTTAGTTGAGTGAAGCTGCGCCTAACTTGGGCTTTAGTGCGCCTAACTTGAAGTGGACAGGACCAATCTCGCGTATTGTTGTTGTGTTTTGCGCCTAACTTGAGAAATCTCAAGTTAGGCGCAGCCTTGGCAGCGAGTTCGGAGAAGAAGTATGGACTATTATATATCGTTGGGAAGCTCTAGAAGTTAGCTTTTCAACGTCACTGGAATCATGTCCATTGGACCTCTGTAGCTCGAGTTATTCAGGTTTGAGTGCAGAGAGGTCCGGGTTGACAGCATCACTCGCCTTCATCTCTTCTTCTGCAGAAACTCCATCAAATCCAGTCAAATGCTACCTAAAATAAACAGAATTGCACAAGACTCAAAGTAGCATCCATAGTGGCTAAAAGATAATTAATTCTTGATTAAACTCAACAATTTAAATGCAAATTCACTAGGAAAAGATAGAAAAGATGCTCATGCATCACAACACCAAACTTGAATTGTTGCTTGTCCTCAAGCAACCAAAACTAATATAAGCTTAGGATGTGAATTTGCATGAGAATGAGAGTTTGCTTAAGCTCATGTCTCTTCTTATAGTGGGATTTACAACTGCAATCCTGAATAGTTTTAGCATCTCACTTTATCTTTTTAAGTTCAGAATGATTGGCATCCATAGGAACTCAGAATTCAGATAGTGTTATTGATTCTCCTAGTTCAGTATGTTGATTCTTGAACATAGCTACTTTATGAGTCTTGGCTGTGACCCTAAGCATTTTGTTTTCCAGTATTACCACTGGATACATAAATGCCACAGACACATAGCTGGGTGAACCTTTTCAGATTGTGACTCAGCTTTGCTAGAGTCCCCAGTTAGAGGTGCCCAGAGCTCTTAAGCACACTCTTTTTGCTTTGGACCACGACTTTAACTGCTCAGTCTCAAGCTTTTCACCTGACACCTTCACGCCACAAGCATATGGTTAGGGACAGCTTGATTTTAGCCGCTTAGGCCATGATTTTATTCCTTTGGGCCCTCCTATCCATTAATGCTCAAAGCCTTGGATCGTTTTTACCCTTTGCCTTTTAGTTTGAAGGGTTATTGGCTTTTTCTGCTTGCTTTTCTTTTTTTTTTCTTTTTTTTCTTTATTTTATATAAATTTTTTTTCGCAAGCTTCGTGTTTTTCACTGCTTTTTCTTGCTTCAAGAATCAATTTTATGATTGTTCAAATTATCAATAACATTTCTCTTTTTTCATCATTCTTTCAAGAGCCAACAATTTTAACATTCATAAACTTCACTATAAAAAATATGCACTGTTCAAGTCATGCATTCAGAATCACAGAAAGTACCACCACATCTAAGTAAATAAGACTATTCTTCAATATAAACTCACTTTCTTATGCAATACATCACTTCTGTATTTTTTATTTTTTATTTTTTGAATTTCAAGCTCAGTGAGTAATACATGAGGCATCTTTTCAGAATTAAAGCAATTAAGAGAAAAATAAACTAGACCTAGGATTCTAACTAATAAAGGATCATGCAACAAACAAAGTAAAATAGCAAGAAACCGGAACATAACATAATAAAAGCGAAAAGGAATAAAAAATGAAAGGAACTCAACCACCTTAGTTATCCGAGCGGTCGTTTTATTCTTCAGGTTGTGCTCCTTTGTGAAGATGATTCACCTCCCTTAGTGCAATAAAAATAAACAGAAAACCCTTAAGCGAAGCGTCAATACCAAACTTAAAGGTTTGCTTGTCCTCAAGTAAAGAAGAACTGAAAATAAAAATAAATAGTAAGAGGAATCTCCGGTTCCTGTTCTAAAATCGCTGCATGATCAGAAAAATAATAAAAACTCAATAAAAATCAAATAAGTAAGAAAGCTACTACTACGAAGAATAACTAAGGATACGAAATTATCGGGTTGCCTCCCGACAAGCGCTTCTTTAACGTCGCTAGCTTGACGGTCAGCTCCTCTAAGGAGGAGGATCATAGGGGCTCAGCTCTTCACCCCTGACTTTGAATTTCTTTCCCGTGTCTCCATAAATTAGCTCAATATGCTCCAGAGAGAGAATTATGTTTATTGTATAAATCCACACTGGATGCTTAGTTAACACCACCTTCATTTCTGGGGAGAAACCTTCAGTGGGGATCTTTTTGTTTCTCCATCCCCTGGGTATTTTCTTCTTTTTGAAAACCTCCTCCTTGGTGGATGATGCATTCCCAACACCAAACTTAGGTTTGATGTCAGGAGAAATTTTACTGATTGTCACCAAAGGAGGTTTGAGTTGCAGACTCTGCTGTGCATCATCAGGGGGTTCTTGAAGGATTGGATCAATAAGCTCAGCCTGCATGCACCTCTCTTCTTCACCTGTTGAATGTATATCTTTAAAGACATGAAAGATCAGTTGCTCATTATGCACTCTAAACACTAATTCACCCACTTCTACATTAATCAGAGCTCTTCCAGTGGCTAGGAATGGTCTTCCTAGAATTATAGAGGCATTCTCATCCTCCCCTGTATCAAGAATTACAACTTCTTCATCACAAACAAGGGCATTAAATTGATGCTTGCTCCCAGATCACATAACGCTTTCTCAAAGGTTATGCTCCCAATGGTGCATGGAATTTGAAAGCTCCCTGGATCTGGCATCTTCTTTGGTAAGTTATTCTGAATGATGGCACTGCATTCTTTAGTCAGGACCACTGTCTCATCTCCTTTTAAAGGATTCTTCTTTGACAACAGCTCCTTTATGAACTTGGCATAGAGAGGCATTTGTTCCAAAACCTCAGCAAAAGGAATATTAATTTGTAACTTTCTGAAGACTTCCAAGAACTTTGAAAACTGCTTGTCCTTGGTCTCCTTTTGAAGTCTTTGAGGATATGGCATTTTAGGCTTGTACTCGGGAGCCTTTGGCAAAGTAGGATAGGTGTCAAGAGAGTCTGGGAATGGGTTGTCTGCACGCTTGGGAGGGGTGTGCTCCACTTCTCCCTTCTTCTCCTCTGGAGCTTCCTTTTCAACTAGCTCTTCATTGGCCTTGGTCTCAGAGCCAGATACTTTACCACTTCTCAATTGAATAACCTTGCAATCTTCTCCTGGGTTCACCATTGTATCCTCTTGAAATGTACTTGCAGACCTCTCAAGTATTTGCTTGCTCAGTGGCCCACTAGCACCTCTAAGTTTCTAATGGAGGCTCTGGTTTTCTGCATAACTTGTGCTTCCGTACTTGCCACTTGTCCACTTATCAAGGTGATAGCCTTGCATTCCTCTCTTGGATTTGGAATTGTGTTACCAGGAAGGCTATTAGTGGTCCTCTAATCAATTTCAGTGACTTTTGTGGCTAATTGACCCATTTGAATCTCCAGGTTCTTGATGGATGCTTTGGTTTCCTGTCTAAAACCTGTCAATATTGCTTCCAAATCATTGTTCTGCTGGAAATCACTCTGAGAACTATTGTTGAAGTTCTGAGGTCTATGAGGTTGGTCCCTCCATCCAAAATTTGGGTGATTTCTCCATCCCTGGTTGTATGTCTTAGAATATGGATCATTGTTGGGATTCCTAGGACCACTCCCCATGTAATTCACCTGTTCAGAAGAAGGTTGAGTATAATCATAATTATCATTTTGCACAAAATTACCTGTCATGTCATAAGAGATTTTTTGTGGTGAATTTTGTGTGTTGATAGCTGAGACTTGCATGCCACCTATCTGTTGAGTAAGTAGATTTATTTGCTGAGACATCAGCTTATTCTGAGCAAGAAGAGCATTAACAGCTTCTACTTCCAACACGCCTCTCTTCTGAGGGGTCTCAGAGTTCACAGGATTCCTGTTAGATGAGTATAAATATTGGTTGCTTGTAACCAATTCAATCAGCTCAATAGTCTCCTCTGGTGTCTTCTTCTTGTGCAGTGAACCGCCTGCAGAAGTGTCTAGGCTCATCTTGGACATCTCACCCAAACCTTCATAAAAGATATCTAGTTGGGTCCATTTGGAGAACATGTCCGGAGAGAATTGCCTAGTCAGTAGCTTGTATCTCTCCCAAGCTTCATAAAGAGTTTCACTCTCCTTCTGTCTGAAAGTCTGAACCTCCAACCTGAGCTTAGTCAGCTTCTTTGGTGGGAAAAATTTAGTGAGAAATTCTATAACAACCTTTTCCCAAGTATTCAGATTCTCCTTTGGTTGGGAATCTAACCACAGCTTTACTTTATCCCTTAGAGCAAACGGAAAGAGCATGAGTTTGTACACCTCTGGGTTCACTCCATTTGTCTTCACAGTATCACAAATCTGCAGAAAATCAGGTATAAACTGATTTGGATCTTCATGAGGAAGTCCATGATATTGGCAATTTTGTTGCACCAGGGTGACCAATTGTGACTTAAACTCAAAGTTGTTTGTAGCTATAGGAGGCACCACAATGCTTTTTCTATAAAGATCCGCAGTAGGGGCAGAATAAGAGTCAAGCACTCTCCTTTGTTGCTCATCCCCATTCGGATTTGCCACATTGGCATTAGCATTATTGTTAGGATCCATAGTGGACTCTGTAGCCTTGTAAAGTCTTGCTTGTTGCAAACGCCACCTGAAAGTTCTTTTAGGTTCAGGATCAAAGTCTAAGAGATGTTCTTTGTCTCCGTTCCTGCGCATACACAAACAGAAAACAAGAAAAAATGGGACTCTCTACGTCATAGTGTATAGAAGTCCCTGTGAGGTAACATGTGTAAAGAAATAAAATAAAAATACTAAATAAAAAAATTGAAAATTGCAATTAAAATTAAGACAAAAATTTTGAAATTATTAAGCCAAAAAAAATAAAAATAAAAATAAAACCGGCAAGTGCACCGGGTCGTACCAAGTAATACCTTACGTGAGTAAGGGTCGATCCCATGAGGATTGATGGATTAAGCAACAATAGTATTTGATAGGCTTAGTTAGACAAACAGAAAAGAGTAATTGAGAGTTCAAAAGCATTAAACAATAAAGAAGAGTTTGAAGACAGGCAGGTGAATAAGTTGGGAGTAAAATATTGAGAAGACAGTTAAGGTTTCAAAGTTATCTATTTTTCCGAATTAACTTTTCTTACTAACTATTTTAATCATGTAGGATTTAATTTATGGTAAACTATATGTGACTAGACCCTAATTCCTTAGACTTTCCCAATCTCCTCTAAAATTCATTAGCTACTAATTCCAATTAGAAGGTGATGATCAAATTCCAGTTTATATGCCACAAAAATTCTAATTACCCAAAAATAAAAGGATTATATGTCACACATCCCGTTAAATCCAGATAATTAAAATTTAGGAGAATATGTTTTCAAGCTGTTGTTCAAGTAAAGAGCTTTTCCATGTTTTACAAGAATGCATTTAGAAAAAGGGTCATACTTCCGTTCCACCAAATTCATAAGATGAAGAGAGAGAACAATTCTTAAATTATAAATCCATGCATAAATTAAAATAGAAAAAGCAATAAAATTAATCTATAGAAATAGACAGAACTCCTAACCTTAACAATGGAGGATTAATTGCTCATGGTTCAGAGTAGAAAATAAGGATTCTAATAAAATGTATTTTGGTAGTCTGGGATTGAATAATATTGAGGTGGTATCCCCTATTTATATCTAATCCTAATTAATTTAAAAATCTATCTTTAAAACTAACATAATATCTTTTTCTATTTTTAAAATTTGAATTTAAATTAGAATTAATTATAACAATCAGCAAATCTTCAATTAATGGATGGAAACCACTTAGCTTCACTAGGATCCACACCTAACTTAGGCTTGGCAGCATGAATTGGAGTTTAGTTGAGTGAAGCTGCGCCTAACTTGGGCTTTAGTGCGCCTAACTTGAAGTGGGTGGGACCAATCCGCATATTGTTGTTGTGTCTTGCGCCTAACTTGAGAAATCTCAAGTTAGGCGCAGCCTTGGCGGCGAATTCGGAGAAGAAGTATGGACTATTATATATCGTTGGAAAGCTCTGGAAGTTATCTTTCCGATGCCACTAAAATCACGTCCATTGGACCTCTGTAGCTCGAGTTATTCAGGTTTGAGTACAGAGAGGTCCGGGTTGACAGCATCATTCGCCTTCATCTCTTCTTCTGCAGAAACCCCATCAAATCTAGCCAAATGCTACCTAAAATAAACAGAATTGCACAAGAATTAAAGTAGCATCCATAGTGGCTAAAAGATAATTAATTATTGATTAAACTCAACAATTTAAATGCAAATTCACTAGGAAAAGATAGGAAAGATGCTCACGCATCATCACGTGAGATGCTTCGATTTTTTCTCCTGTTGTGTTGCCGGTCTGGTGACCTACCGCGGTGAGATCTTGATCTGGAGGTTGCGTGACTTCCGTTTTTGGCGTTGTATTTTTCCTTGGTAGTAACTCTGCCTTCGAGTTCCTGAACTCGGAGGCAGAGGTCTTGGATTATTTGGACTGCTTTGTCCCCCCGTATTTTCGGGATGTTGTGGTTCGACGATGACGGGTCCGTTTTCCTTGTTGTGCGCCGGGGTAGCGTGGTGGACGATGCTTGCTATCCTTCCGTGGGGTGCAACTTCTTGGTGTTCGGGAGTTGGATTTCTTGTTCGGGAGTTATCTTGGTGGCTTATGGAAGGTTCTTCCAGTTCGTCCGCCATTCCGACTCAATCGACGCAAGTTCCCACAGACAGCGCCAATGTACTGGATGCCTCCGGTACGGGTTGAGATATGGATGGGGAACTTGTGGGTCGAGACGGATGCAGGATTCTCTGACTGGAGCGATGGGAGGTGGTACCTGCAAAGACACTCCGACGCTCAAGTCAGAATGGATCTAGGAGGTAGAAGGTGTGAGGAGTGAATGAATACCTGGGGAGACCTGGGTCCTCTATTTATATAGGTGACAGTGAATATCTTATCTTATCTTGTTTGGCTAAGATAAAGGAGACATTTGAATTCGAAAGTCGGTTAGGAGTTCTTATCGGGTCAGTTTCGGGCCTTTAGAGCGGCGGAGCGGGTTGAACCCCGGGCAATCGGGTTCGGGATCCGTTTTGGGTCTAGGATCCGGAGGCTAAATCCTTAACAATGTGCTATGTTAAATTCTTTAGAACTTATTTGAGTATATGCTATAAAATAAATATTCCGATTTAATCTTGAAACATTTAAAAAATTCTTATTAACAACATGCAAAAGTTCGACTTTGAAATCGCCAGATATTAGATATATCATATCATCGATTTTTTTTTTTTACGGTAGAGTTAAGACAAATGCAAAACAATTGAAATATCTTCATTGTTTTCACACTCAAGTTTAACAGACGGCCAAGCCTTTAGAGAATTTCAGTGCCAAAATAACACATAATGATAATGGCAAAAATAATTTTTAATATGAAAACACAGTTGGTCTGTTTTCCTAATATAAACCCCCTTTCTTCAACACAGATAAAGTATGGTAGAGTAGAGAAGAGAGTAAGTGAACGAGAGACAGAGAAAGTGAAATGAAAAATAGAGTGAAGAGAGCTGTTCTGTTCCTTTAAAATATAGAGTGCATAGTGAAATATTGAGTATTTAGAGTGAGTTTTACACAAAAAAATAAATTATAAATTTGTATATCAAAAATGGTATGTGATTATATGGTAGATGAGAAACATATTATCAATTTTTTAGATCATATTAAATTATGTTAGTTGATTATTTTTGTTTATTTATTGCATTTAAAACTTATTATTTTTAGTTAATACTATTTTTAGTGTTAGCATTATATGATGATAAGTATTTAGCATTGTTATTTTAGTATTATTATTTTCACTTATACTTAGCATTAACATATTATCAAGATCATATTAAATTATGTTAGTTGATTATTTTTGTTTATTTATTGCATTTAAAACTTATTATTTTTAGTTAATACTATTTTTAGTGTTAGCATTATATGATGATAAGTATTTAGCATTGTTATTTTAGTTTTTAGTATTA
>NC_029792.2:36327994-36354417 GCF_000816755.2 Arachis ipaensis
AATATTTTTTTAATTTGTATTTGTTTAAACTAATAAATAATAATTAATAAATATATTTAATTGTATTATTTGTATAATTAATAAATATATTTTTGTTGTACCAATCTAACAGGCATCTTATGGTCTATAAATTTGATCCACTGAAGACGTGAAATCCGATAATAGATGATACCTTACAGATAATGTGGTTCTACAACGTCTCGAGAATCGAAGAGATCAGAGGACGTGCCTCTTTACTAGCTGCTCTCGTGGAAAGGTGGAGGCCAAAAACTCACACCTTTGTATTGCTAGTGAGTAACGTTACCGTTATATTGAAAGACGTGGTAGATATATACGACATACCGATTGATAAAGAGGTTGTGACCGGCTGAATAGATAGCAGTCATGATGACTTCTTGGTCGGCCAGAGAATTACAATAACTACAAGAAAATCACTCATTCAGCTACACTTTTTCTAAGCTACATTTAAAAAGTGTAGCCTATTCACCGTGATCCATTACCCAAATATCGGCCCACCACAACAAACACAGAATCAGATCCCACTGAAGAGGATAAACTTCCCCAAAAATCTCTCTAACCAAAACCACTAAAAGTCCCACAAATCGGAGCACCATTAGGAGACTCTGTAAAACTAGTAACAAATGATACGGATAACTGCCATATACAAATTCAATATATACTGGTGACCAGCAAAGTCGCAGGTACACAATTATTCCATCTCTACTCTAAATGCTCCCACACTCTTACTTACTTGAGCGTTGGAGTCCCTTTGCAGGTGCCCAACTTCGCCTCTCCTACAAGAAGACGACGTTCCATCCTCTTGCTACAAGGAAAGATGGTTCGAGCATCAACAGAACAAGCTATACCTTGGAGAGATTTATTCACACAGGAATATTTGGCATCTACCGTGGGGCCGGAGCTTTTTAACCCCACAACCTTTGAAAATATCCTTCATGCTTTTTCCTCTTTTTTGCAGGACGTAACGAATGGCAGACGAGCATAGCCATGCTCCCTCAGATCCCAACCCGGCCGAGCTGGTGGCCATCAATGAGACCCTCAGAGCGGAGAACCAAAGAATGGCCGAGCTTCTGCGCTAGAAACAACACAACCAAAACAATGGAGGAGAGCATAAGAATGCCGAAAACAAAGATGGCCATGATGAAAACACTTTGGAGGCTAAACACGTTATACCTACCCCACCAAAAACAATCACCAAAAGAACTAACCCTTTTCGAAAGAGGTCATGAGCTTTCAAATGCCAAAAAATTTTACCCTACTAATGACTCTGAAATCTTATGTGGGAATAGGAGACCCAAACATCCATGTAACTAAGTTCTATACAATGATGTTCATGAACAAGAAGTCCGATCCAATCCTGTGCCGCACCTTTCCCACTTTCCTAGATGGAGTCGCCCTGATTTGGTTCTCCAATCTCTCTGAAGGCTCCATTTCTAGTTTCGATGAGTTGGCTGACCAATTCATCAACCATTTTGCTGCATCTAAGGTATACGTGCACAACTCCGACTACCTGAGCACCATAAAGAAAGGTCCACATGAAATCCTGAAGGACTACATGACCAGATTCGCTGAAGCAACCAACGAGATACCCAATTTAAACCCGGAAGTCCACCTTCACGCCCTGAAAAGCGGCTTCTGTCCTAGAAAATTCCAAGAAACCATAGTCATAACAAAGCCAAAAACCCTAGCCGAATTCTGAGAAAAAATAACAACCCAAATCAAAATTGAAGAACTCCAAGCACTGCGAAAGGCAAAGAAACCCACCTCAAACAAAGAAGATGAGAAGCGAAATAAATACCCAAACAACCTAACAGAACAAAAGTCATTTAAGCTCACACCTAAGTTTGACAGTTATACCCCTCTTAACACCAAAAGGGATGAAATCATCAGAGACATCTTGCATTCAAAACTCATCAAACCTCCAAATAGGGCAGGCGCATATCAAGTTCAGCGATATGTAGACAAATCCAAGTACTGTACCTTCCATCAAAAATACGGACACACAATAGATAACTGTGTAATAGCGAAGGATCTCCTCAAAAAGCTAGCCCGCCAAGGCCTACTGGACAAGTATATCGATAGCCGAGCACGAAAGCGGAACACAGAAGACCTTGGCCAACATTCCAAAACAACCAAAAACTCCCGGGATAAAGGGAAAAAGGTAAACGAAGATATTAATCCACCCCGTCGAATAATAAACTGCATTTCTGATGGTTTTGCAGGAGAATGGTGTACCAACTCGGCCAGGAAGAGATCTTACCGAGCTATGATGTCGGTGTCGGGATCAAGTTCGCCCCACCCCATCAGCACAGACTAACCAGAGATCTCATTCCTTCCCAAAGACTACAAAGCAAATGATCAGAACCTAGACAACCCTGTAGTGATATTCGCACAAGTCGGAGAACCACTCGTAAAGAAAATTCTAATGGATCCTGGGAGCAGCGCAGATGTTTTGTTCTACTCAACATTCCAAAAAATGAGACTAAGTGATAAAGCTCTCCAACCATCCTCCGGGGAACTGGTAGGTTTCTCAGGTGAGCGAGTTTCAATCCGAGGCTACATTTGGCTACAAACCACACTTGAAAATTACCCTGACTGTAAAACTATGGACATACAATATTTGGTTGTTGATTACAAAATTCTTTACAATATAATTCTAAGCAGACCTTCATTGAATGCTTTCAATGCTATCATTTTCATCGTGCATTTGTGTGTTAAGTTTCTTTCATAAGATAACAAAGTCATAACAATCCATGGAGACGAGAGAGAGGCCAGGCAATGCTATAACGCCAGCCTAAAGTACCAATACTCAAGACAGCCCACCAAGAGAGCAAATATACATATCTCGGCAATGCATTGAAGAACGAAGAACGAGGACAACTGGTTGAACTATTGAGACAAATTATTGATCTATTTGCATGAATCCCAGCAGACATGTCAGGAATAGACCCTAACATCATTTGCCACAGGTTGGAAATCAACCTATCTATCCGACCTATATCTCAGAAGAAAAGACATCTCGACACAGATAAAAGGGCAGCTTCCTTAGAGGAAACCCAAAAGCTCATCAACGCTAGATTCCTAAGAGAGCTCAGATACTCCACCTGGCTGGCGAATGTAGTAATGGTAAAAAAGAACAATGGTAAGTAGAGGATGTGTGTGGACTATACAGACCTTAATAAGGCCTATCCAAAGGACGCATACCCCCTCCCATGCATTGATAAACTAGTTGACAGCTCTTCTGGTTTCCAATGTTTAAGTTTTATGGATGCCTATTCTGTCTATAACCAAATACTAATGTATTCGGCTGACCAGGATAAGACTGCTTTTATTACCGACAATGGAAATTTTTGTTATAAGGTTATGCCGTTCGAACTCAAAAATGCAGGTGCAACATATCAAAGACCCATGGACAGAATTTTTTCAAACCAAATTGGCCGAAACATAGAGGTCTATGTTGATGACATGGTGGCAAAGACACGACATGCAGCAAACCACATTAAAGACCTAAAGGAAATATTTCAACAACTTCGAATATACAACATGAAACTCAATCCCGAGAAATGCGGTTTCGGAGTGCAAGGAGGGAAATTTGTTGGATTCATGCTCACCTTCCGAGGTATTGAAGCCAATCTTGAAAAATGTCAAGTGATTCTAAACATGAGAAGGCCAAAGACAGTAAAAGAAGTTCAATAATTAACTGGTCGGCTAGCAGCACTGGCCAGATTTTTACCCTGCATAGCTCACTGATCACATCACTTCTTCTAGACTCTAAGAAAACAAGAAAATTTCGAATGGACCGAGGAATTTGAAACAGCCTTTACTGTGTTCAAGACAATACTATCAGAACCGCCAATACTTCAAACATCGGAAATGGGTAAATCACTATACCTCTACCTATCTGTTACTAATCATGCTATCAACTCCGTCTTGGTAATAGAAAAGCAACAACACCCAGTATACTTCGTCAAAAAATCCCTCCAAAATGCCGAGGTCAGATATCCAAAGCTAGAAAAACTTGCCCTGGCCTTGATAATAACGGCCAGATGTTTGCGGCATTACTTCCAAAGCCACACTATCATAGTCAGAACAGAACAACCCCTCCGGCAAGTATTGACAAAACCTGAGTTGGTTGGAAGACTCATTAAATGGTCAATCAAATTATCGGAATACGACATTCAATACCAATCGCGAGGAGCCATAAAATCGCAAGTGCTGGCCGACTTCATCGCAGAACTCACAGAGGAACCCAGTTCCACAGTAAATAAGTGGACACTATACGTCGATGGAGCTTCAAACAATAAAGGATCTGGAGCAGGAATCTTGCTTGAGAATGAACAACGGACAACTTTCAAACAATCTCTACAATTCACTTTCCATACAAGCAACAACCAAGCGGAATATGAAGCACTCATAGCTGGACTAAGGCTATCCCACACAGTGGGCGTAAAACAACTAAGTGTCAAATGTGATTCCCTACTTGTGGTGCAATAGGTAACATGTAACTTTCAGGTAAAAGACCCACTATTAGAAAAATATAATACCATTGTCAATATCCTTATTAACGGTTTTTAGAAATTTGATATTTCCCATATACCTCGGGAACAAAATGATAGAGCAGACATCCTTTCAAAATTAGCAACAACAAGAAGTCAAACTAAAACATCTATATTATCTCAACTGACGCTTGATGAACGTAGTGTTATGCTAATGGCAATTTCAAGTATTTCATAGGAAGAATACTGGTGAAAACCTTTCATACACTATCTACAAACAGGTCATATACTCGACGACGTTCAAAATGAAAGGAAATTTAAAAGAAGAGCCAGTTATAGAAGCGAGGATTCACAAGACCTCTTCTAAAATGTCTAAACACGATAAATGCTAAGTTGGCAACGGACAAAGTCCATGAAGGTGTCTGTGGAACGCATATAGGAGGCCGGAGTTTAGCCTCCAAAATACTCCGAGCAGGCTACTACTGGCCAACACTACAACAAGATTGCATGTCTAAAGTTTAACATAGCAACCACTGCCAATGCCATGCACCAGTCATTCACAACCAAGCCGAACAGTTGCATTCGTCCGAGGTAAGCTGGCCCTTCAACAAGTAGGGGCTAGACATCCTCGGATCTTTTCCACTAGCACCAGGGCAGGTTAAATTTTTAATTGTTGCCATTGATTATTTTACAAAATGGATAGAGGCAATACTACTAGCAAAAATAACTTCCGAAAAAATGATATCTTTCGTATGGAGAAATATACTCTGCAGATTTGGTATCCCTCAATCCATTATAACTGATAATGGTAGACAGTTTATAGATAAAAAATTTACAACTTTCATACATAATTTCAAAATAGTTCAACAGTTTTCATCTGTAGAACATCCATAGACTAACGGCCTAGCTGAGGCTACCAATAAGATTATATTACAGGGGCTCAGGAAGAAACTTGAAGACTCCAAAGGAGAATGGGCGGAGCTCATCCCAGAGGTACTATGGAGTTATAACACAACAGAGCAATTATCAACGAAAGAAACCCCTTTCAGGCTGGTATTTGATGTGATGCCATGCTACCTATTGAAATCTCCCTACAATCTCCTAGGACTGAAAGCACCAATGAAGGCGCCAAAATTGAAACAGGAGGATTGACCTTGATCTCGTCGAAGAAAATCGAAACAAGTCAACACTTCAACAACTCACAGCAAAACGAGCTATAGTTCGGAATACAACAAGAAACTCAAAACAAGGACATTCTTAGAGGACGACCTCGTCCTCAGGAAAATAGAAGACGTACAGAAACCACCAGGACATGGAAAATTAAGCACCAACTAGAGAGGCCCATTCCAGATCTGCAAGGTCATTAGCAAAGGAGCATACAAAATACAAACACTTGATGGTACAATACTACCAAATAATTGGAAAATTTATTCTCTAAAGCTGTATTACAGTTAGTCTACAAGTCGGGTACGGTGATGCACTCTTTTTCCTACTACCAGATTTTTTTCCTATGTTGGGTTTTGCTGAAGAGGTTTTAATGAGACACACCACCCCGCACCTTTACAATTACTAAATTCATAATACAATAACTATCAGTTACTTCGTGCATCTGCTCTCTATCCTACTCGGCCGAGTACTTTAAACAAAATATTACTAAGTAAAGCGATGAGTATTCAAAAATATTTTCAAATCCAAAATTCACATAACCTACCAAGCATGCATCAACATGCAACCAAATATATCAAAACAATTTTTGGCTATAAGCCAGAAAGTAAATAGTACCAATCTATTACAGCAACTAATCAACTATCTGGATTCTCACCCTCATCCTTCCCATCATTATCCTCATCCTCCACCAACTCATCCCCTACAACGACCTTGCACAAATCTATTGCCGACAAATCTGCATCAGGAGTTAGAAGCTTTGCCTACTCCACAGCCCTATCGAACCCGGCAGCAAACATGTAAAGACCATGGTTTTCTTTAGCATTTTCAAGCTGTTTTTTCTCAGCACAAAGTCCCGCCAATCTCGCCTCTAAGGCAGCCTTATCCTCTTTAAACTTCTTTCCAGCATTTCTAGCAGCAATCAATTTCTCCTGTAACGAATCCACCAAGTTAAGAGCAGAGCGAAGCTTGTTACTCTTATCCAGGTTCTCCTGCATTACTGGTTAATAGAAGCCCTATCAAACCCATCCCAAGCATGCTATAACTCTTGAGTTCGGCCGATAGACATTAGTCGAGCTCCCATCACCTGGAATGGCAGACGATAACATAGTCAAACCAGCAAATATAAAAAATAAAGGAAACAAATCCGAAACCCATACCTGAAGGTGTTGACAAATGCAAATATCACCAGTATCTTAAACGAGCTTAACATCCACGGGATTTTGACAGTATCCATCAGCTACCATAAACACCGGAAAATGTTCACTCCATAAGGAAGTCAAATCTCCATCCCCTTTATAACCATGAAGGCCTCTCTGGTTCTCAGTAAACCTTTTTACTTGTTCTAGGTCAACATCTCTCCCATCCAACTTTTCCTCAGCAATGTTAAGTGGTTTGTCCTTTTTCCCATCACCCCTCTTTCGTTTAAAGCTAATTTTCTCCGCCGAAGAGGGCTGGTCAACCTCGGCACCCTTCTCCACCACGGCATGACTGCTCAACCCCTGTCTCTCAACATTTTTTGTTCGAAAGTAAGTCTGCAAGCTACCCGAAGTCACCTTTGGAGCCTTTTCAACTACAATAAAAACATCATCAAGTCAAAACAGACGACAAACAAAAAACAACAAATATATGCAATAATTACCTATATATCTTGCCAATGCATCCTTATATGCTTCCAAATCAAGGATTTCCATGACAGACAACAAGTCAGACGAAGATATATGATTAACCAGAAACTCCACAACCATCTCATTCTCATATTCCATTCTTTCCATATCCAATATCTGCCTAGGTCTTGGAATCCAAAACAAAGAAAATTTCTCTAACAGACATTCATCAACGTACCATGGGAATTCATTCTCAGCAACACCAACCTTCAAGAACATAGATTTAAATCCACTGTAAGAAGTCTTATATAAGCTGAAAATGGCACGACTAGGAGCATTGTCTAAATTTAACTAACAACCTCTTTTCACCCCTTTACACTGGAACAAAGCAAAGAAAACCTCTAACGATGGTTCCAATTCTAAATACTCCTTCAAAATCTCAAAATCCCTAACAAAAGTCCAAGAATTGGGATGTAGTTGTGACGGTGCACATTTCAACTGCATAAGTATCCCACACTCGAACTTGGAAAAAGGAAACCTAACCCCCAACTCCACGAACACACAGCTATACATGAAAAAGTACTCAAAACCCTCACTGCGATGATAGATATGATCAGTACTACTACAAGACAGAAACCTAAGGTTAACCTCACCACCTTCCCTAACCCAAGAAGACGCTAAACCTAACTGGGATACACTCTGGTCATCATAAAAAATAGACCCCCACTTTTTTACCGAATCAGACACCCATAAAAAAGGGTCATTTGGGTCCCAAACAAATACCTCTTCCACATTTATCTTTGTCGTCAACTGCTTTCTTTTTACCCCCAACCACTAGCCTTTTCGCCAACATGACCTTTTTTCCTTTCTCCATAACCGAAAAGTACAATGAAAGCAACAAGATGAGAGAAAATTTACTAACCTTTCCTGCTCATCCTGAGGAAACACGCGAAAGAAGTAAAACAGAAACGGATAATCAAGGGTCCAACAATCCACCCATCAGCCCACTTTGCATGCCTTCAGGAAGCAGGATTAAACACAAAAGCTTCCCTAACCATTGATCCAAAAAGTTACTTCATAGATCAACGGACGATAATTTATAACCGTTCCCTTTCCCAAGGTAGCATTACCGCCAAAATACCAACCTTACCCTATTTTTCAAATTTTTCCATATACAAGTCGACCTTGGGGGCTGCCACAATATCCGATTCTGACCTATACAAAAGCTCGACCTGTGATAGCTCGTTTTTGCAAATAGGTCAAGTTTGGGGGCTATGATCTGTTACCTAAATATCGGCCCACCACAACAAACACGGAATCGGATCCCACCGAAGAGGATAAAATTTCCCAAAAATCTCTCTAACCAAAACCACTAAAAGTCCCACAAATCGGAGCACCATCAGGAGACTCCGTAAAACCAGTAACAAATGATACGAATAACTGCCATGTACAAATTCAATATATACTGTTGACTAGCAAAGTTCAAGGTACACAATTATTCCATCTCTACTCTGAATACTGTCACACTCTTACTTACTTGAGCATTGGAGTCCCTTTGCAGGTGCCTAACGCCGTCTCTCCTACAAGAAGGCGACGTTCCATCCTCTTGTCTAAGGAAAGCTGGTTCGAGTTTCAATAGAACGAATAATACTTCGGAGAGATTTATTCACACAGGTGTTAGAGAATCATTAGAATCAATTTAGATCAATTAGTATCGTCTATATTTATATAGTATATCTGTATATTAAAGTAGGATTCTATGCCTTTATTACTCTGATTCATTTAGCACCTATAAATACCCCTTGTATATTGTACCTTTCATCACACTCAATAATACACTTTTTAGATTACTCTCTCAGTCTCTTGTTTCTAGCATGGTATCAAGAGCCTAAAGTTTTTTTTCAACGAAATTCTGTTCATAGCCTCCTGGTTTTTCTCTTCCAACAGTGCCTCTTTGCTCTCGTTTTTCGATCTATTTTCGATGCTTTGGTTCGTCACCTCCGGCATCATCGTGTTCTTCGTTTCGTCAGCTTTCCAACGCCACCGAGATCGTCGCCAGAAGCCCCCGGACGCGCCCTCACGCGCTGCCAGAACTTTGCTGTCCACCTCCATTGTTTCATTCCAGAAGCTTCAGCAGCCGTTGATCTTGGTGCCGATCACACGCTCCTGGTGCTGCCATGTGTCGCAACGAAGCCATCCTTGGTATCCACCGACCCGCGCACGACCCGACCCGACCCGCAGTTGACCCGCGCTCCACCTCACCGCCAGCATGTCTCTCTCGCTCCTCTCAGGTGCTGCCACGTGTCATCGTCTCGCTGACGTGGCGGACAAGTGGGACCCTCCCAAAGGTTTTTTTGGTGAGCTCTTTCTGATTCTGCACTCCGATTTCTCATTTTCCGCTCTGAAATTGCTATTTTCTCTCCTCTCTTTGATCTTTGTGACTACTATCATGGACAAGCCAGATGTTTTTGCTGCCACCGACAGAACGGGTAAATTCTGTCGAAACTGTAACTGTTCTGGGCACCTCTTCCCTGACTTTCCTTCTGTTGAATGTCACACATGCCATCAGAAAGGTCATATTAGCTACCATTGATCACAACTGTTCTGCCGTTACTGTAAGCTCTCGGGACATTTAATTACTGCCTATCCTACTCGCCCACCACGTCCTGATCCACTCAACTCGTCTCCTGTCTCTCTATCTGATATTACATCTCTTCTTCAGCGTCTTATCTCTGTTTCTGGTAATACTCCTGCTGCTATTTTCACCCCTCCAGGTAATTCTAAATGTACTTTGACTCGGGTTACTTTAATCACATGTCTCCGTTGTGTAATATTTTCTCGTCCATGTCTACCACTACAAATGGACCTTCTATCAATACTGCAAATGGCTCCCTCTTGCATGCAACACACAAGGGTTCTATATCCCAGTCAACTCTTAATCTTCCTGATACTTATTATATTCCCAAATTAAACTTCAATCTTATTTCTGTTGGTCAACTTATTGATCTAGGTTTTGAAGTCACTTTTTCCGTTTCTGGTTGTCGTGTACAGGATCCTCGGACGGGACAAATCATCGGGACTGGATGTAAGGTCGGAAGGTTGTTTGAACTCAAGAATCTTCATATTCCTCCTGTACTAAATCTCTGTGCTGCTTCTTCTCCCTTTACCCTCCACTTATGGCATCAACGTCTTGCCCACACCTCCTTAGGAAAACTGCGTCCTCTTGTGTCTCAAGGTATTTTAGGTCAGGTTCCACATGAATCTTTTGATTTCATTTCTTGCCAAACTGTCAAACAACCTGCTTTATCTTTTCACAATAATTCATCTCTTGCTTGCTCTCCTTTTGATCTCATTCACTCTGATGTTTGGGGCCCTGCTCCCACTGCCTCTATGGGCGGAGCTCAATACTTTGTCATTTTCATTAATGATTATTCTCGTTTTACTTGGGTTTATTTGATGACTAATCGCCATGAGTTACCTCAGATCTATATCAACTTTGCTACTATGATTAAAACTCAGTTTTCCAAGGTCATTAAGGTTTTCCGACGTGATAATACCATGGAATACTGTGATTCCAAACTCTTAGCCTTTCTTGCAGAACATGGTACTTTGTCTGAGTTTTCTTGTCCTGGTACGTCTCAACAAAATGGTAGAGCTGAACGCAAACACCGTCACATTCTTGACTCTGTCCGTGCAATGCTCATTTCTTCTTCGTGTCCTGAGCGTACTTGGGGTGAAGCTGTTCTTACTGCTGTTCATGTTATCAATAGACTCCCTTCTTTTGTTCTTGGTAATGTTACTCCCTTTGAGTGTCTTTATCATACCTCCCCAGATTATAGTTCTCTTCGAGTTTTCAGTTGTGTATGTTTTGTTCTTCTTCAGCCTCATAAACATAGTAAACTTGAACCTCGGGCTCGTATGTGTTGTTTCCTTGGTTATGGCACTGAACACAAGGGTTATCGTTGTTGGGATCCTCTCTCTAAACGTATTCATATATCTCGTCATGTTGTCTTCTGGGAGTACCGCATGTTTTCTCGGTTCTCATCCTTTGAGTCCATTCCTACTACTCAGTCACCTTTGTTTACTAACCCCAATGTTGATCTTTTTTCTAGTGATGATTCTACAGATTCTATCTGGAGTGACCCTCCACAGCCTCCTATTCTTCTGCCTTCTCCATCTCCTGATGATTCCAGACCGGACGATGATCCTGCTCCTACCGTTGTGCCTCCTCCTCCCGCTCATTTTTCTAGGGTAAGGAATCCACCTCCCCATCTTCTTGATTACCATTGCTTTTCTACTATCCTTCATCAACATGAACCTAAGTCATTCAGAGAAGCCTCCTCAAACCCAAATTGGCAACAAGCAATGTAGGAAGAAATACAGGCACTTGAAAAAGCACACACTTGGGATTTGGTTGATCCTCCTTCTGATCAGGAAGTTGTGGGCAGTAGATGGGTATACAAGATCAAGACTCGCTTTGATGGCTCTATTGACCGTTATAAGGCCCGCTTGGTTACTTAAGGTTGTACGCAAGAGTATGGTATTGATTATGAAGAGACTTTTGCTCCTGTCGCTCGTCTAACGTCTGTTAGAGCTCTTCTTGCCATTGCCGCGGTTAAAAAATGGTCTCCCAGTCAGATGGATGTGAAAAATGCATTTCTTAATAGGAATTTGAAAAAGAAAGTCTATATGAAACCACCTCCGGGATATCCTTGTCCTTCTAATAAGGTTTATCTCCTTCGCAAGGTAGTTTATGGACTTAAGCAAGCTCTTTGTGAATGGTTTGACAAGTTCAACACTACCATATGCAGTCTTGGTTTTACTTCTAGCCCTCATGAGAATGCCCTCTTCATTCGTAAAAGCGAACGTGGAGTTTTTCTTCTATTTTTGTATGTTGATGACATGATCATTACTAGGGATGATGTTGATGGTATCTCTGATCTCAAGGCCTCACTTCACCGTACCTTTGAGATGAAAGATCATGGTTCTCTCAGCTATTTTCTTGGTCTCGAGGTCATTGGTGCACGAAATTGCGATCTCAACGGCGCCAAAAATAATGGTACGCACGTTCATAATCTCAATTCCTCTTCACAACTTCGCACAACTAACCAGCAAGTGCACTGGGTCGTCCAAGTAATAAACCTTACGTGAGTAAGGGTCGATCCCACAGAGATTGTCGGCTTAAAGCAAGCTATGGTCATCCTTGTAAATCTCAGTCAGGCAGATTCAAATGGTTATGTGGTTTTGATAATTAAAATATAAATAAAATATAAAATAGGATAGAGATACTTATGCAATTCATTGGTGAGAATTTTAGATAAGCGTATAGAGATGCTTTTGTTCCTTCTGAACCTCTGCTTTCCTATTGCCTTCATCCAATCATTCATATTCCTTTCCATGGCAAGCTGTATGTTCGGCATCACCGTTGTCAATGGCTACTTCCTGTCCTCTCAGTGAAAATAGTCCAAATCCGCTGTCACTGCACGACTAATCATCTGTTGGTTCTCACTCATATCGGAATAGGATCCAGTGATCCTTTTGTGTCTGTCATTACGCCTAACACTCGCGAGTTTGAAGCTCGTCATAGCCATCCATTTCTAGATCCTACTCGGAATACCACAGACAAGGTTTAGACTTTCCAGATCTCAGGAATGGCCGCCAATAATTCTAGCTTATACCACGAAGACTCCGATCTTTCGGAATGGAGGCTAAGAGATAACGCTCAATCCAAGGTAGAAGGAAAGTGGTTGTCAGGCACACGTTCATAGGTTGAGAATAATGACGAGTGTCACGGATCATCACATTCATCATGTTGAAGTGCAAGCGAATATCTTAGAATAGGGATAAGCTTGAATTGAATAAGAAAACAATAGTACTTTGTATTAATACTCGAGGAACAGCAGAGCTCTACACCTTAATCTATGGTGTGTATACTACAAGAAAAAGGCGTATTTGTAACAAAAAATATTGTTACAAAACGTCAATATTTTGACACAAAAGTTTTTTGTAACAAAAAAAGGGTCCATTGCAGTAAGTCCCGTTACAAAAAGTTTTTGTAACGAAAAATGGAACTGTTACAATTCAATACCATATTTTGTAACAATTTTTTCTGATACAAAAAACCAGAAGCCGTTACAAAACTGGTAACAAATTTTGATCTTGAAGGTATTTTTCGTGACAGTAAATTTTTTTCCTATCAAAAAAATTTGTTACAAAATGTAACATGATTTGGTAACATTTTTTTTTCTTCAGTTACGAAAGCGAATAAGTTATTTTGTAACAACTTTATTTTTATTACAAATTACGTGCATAATTTAGTAAATTAGTTTTTAAATTAACTAATATAATAACGCTTTTAATAAGCTAGTTTACATCTATTTAATATGCAAAAACATACATAAGTCAAACAAGATCCTTCTAGCTAAAATTGTCTTGAAACAAAATAACATTAGCTAGTGAGTACATGGATTAGTTCAACCAAAACATAAAAGTTCTAACATAGATTAGTGTCTCTATGCATCAAAACATTCTTGAGCCCTCAAGGTTGCATATGGTCACCCTTTCAGCACTCCTGTAAATAAGAAAAACCGAAACCAAAAAGTTAGAAACAAGATATAACACTATCTATAATTTTTCCACTAAGTTTTATCCAAACTGTTTATAAAAAATTCGGCAGAACCTCCCCTAAAAATTGGATATTTCCACCGTTCACGGTTCCAACAAACACAACCAATATGCAACTTATGTCTCAGCCATACCCAACCAAATTTATCAAAGCAATCAATAGGACATTTGTCATTTTTCAACCATGACACAAGTAAAATGTGATAAAGAGATCCATATACAAATTAAAGTATACTAATATAAAATGGGAATCATCTACAAAAATATATTAAAAACATAAGCAACTTTAGGAGTACCTTTAGGGTCTAGTTTGTTTCATTGTCAAAGCGCACTATGAGAGAGTTGACAATCAGCAACTATTAATAAAAAAAAATAAAAAAAAAAGGGTTTTTTGTAACAATTTTTAATTTGATACAAAATTTTTGTTACAAATGTTCCATTTTCTTGTAGTGGTAGAAACTCCACCGTTGAAAATACAGAAGTGATGAAGGTCCAGGCATGGCCGAATGGCCAGCCCCTAAATGTCTAAGATCAAAAGTGATACAAAGATCGGTCAAAAGACATGAAATAAATCACTAAAAGTAGTTTTTATACTAAACTAGTAGCTAGGGTTACAGAAAATGAGTAATTGGTGAAGAAATCCGATCCATTTCCGGGCCCACTTGGTGTGTGCTTGGGCTGAGCATTGAAGCTTTCATGTGTAGAGACTTCTTTTGGAGTTAAACGCCAGGTTGTAGCCTGTTTTTGGCGTTTAACTCTGGTTTGCAACCTGTTTCTGGCGTTTAACTCCAGAATAGAGCAGGAAGTTAGCGTTTAAACGCAAGTTTGCGTCATCAAAACTCGAAAAAAGTATGAACTATTATATATTGCTGGAAAGCCCTGGATGTCTACTTTCCAACGCAATTGAGAGTGCGCCAATTGAATTTCTGTAGCTCCAGAAAATTCACTTTGAGTGCAGGGAGGTCAGAATCCAACAGCATCTGCAGTCCTTCTTCAGCCTCTGAATCAGATTTTTGCTCAAGTCCCTCAATTTCAGCCAGAAAATATCTGAAATCACAGAAAAATACACAAATTCATAGTAAAGTTCAGAAATGTGATTTTTATTTAAAAACTAATAAAAATATACTAAAAACTAACTAAATCATACTAAAAACTACTTAAAAACAATGCCAAAAAGCGTATAAATTATCCGCTCATCAGTCATCTCCACCGATGATGGCATCTATCTCTCTTAGGCTAAGTATGCTTCAGATCTTCTTGCTTGCACTGAGATTACAGATAGTCACACTGAGTGTACTCCTCTTGAGCCTAATGTTCGATTTACCCCTATGGATGGCACTATTTTGGATAATCCGACTCTCTATCGACAGTTAGTTGGCGGTCTCGTCTATTTGACTGTCACCCGACCAGACATTGCCTATCCGGTTCATGTACTTAGCCAGTTCTTGTCAGCTCCTCGTACTACTCACTATGTGGTAGTTCTTCACATTCTTCGCTATATCAAAGGCACTCTATTTCATGGCCTTTATTTTTCTGCCCATTCCTCTTTGTCTCTTCAGGCTTACTCCGATGCTGATTGGGCTGGTGATCTCACTAATCATCGTTCTACTACTGGTTACTGTTTGTTTTTTGGCGACGCTCTCATTTCTTAGCGTGCTAAGAAGCAAACGTTCACTGCTCGCTCAAGCACAGAAGCTGAGTACCGTGCCCTCGCTGACGCCACTGTTGAAGTTATCTCGGTTTGTTGGTTTCTCGAAGATCTGAGTGCTCCTCAGTCGTTCCCTACTGATATTTTTTGTGATAACCGCAGTGCTATTCAGATCGCCCATAATGATGTGTTTCATGAACGCACCAAACACATTGAGATTGATTGTCACTTTGTTCGGCAACGTATCCTTATTGATGTTGTTCGTCTCATTGTTGTTGGAACACTAGATCAGACTGCTGATATCTTCACGAAAGCTCATCACCCGACTCGTTTCCGGACTTTGTTATCCAAACTCAAGTTGGTATCCTTAGCTCCCACTTGAGTTTGAGGGGATGTTAGAAAATCATTAGAATCAATTTAGATCAATTAGTATCGTCTATATTTATATAGTATATCTATATATTAATTGTAGGATTCTATACCTTTATTGTTCTGATTCATTTAGCACCTATAAATATTCCTTATATATTGTACATTTTATCACACTCAATAATACACTTTTCAAATTACTCTCTCAATCTCTTGTTTCTAACAACACACCGTATTACCATTTTTTAAATAGAAAATATAATTATGACATCACTTAAAAAAGTATCTCCTTAGATATTATAAAGATGCTCACTTCCAAGACACCTGAAGCAACCCCTTGTACTCTCCCCCGTTATCCCTTCCATCGGCTAAGCCAATGTCCTCACCGTGTTTCACCTTTGCACTCTCGCTTGCCGCTGCTGCTCTCTCCTCCACTTATTCTCTCTCTTTTTACCTAAAATATTAATTGTTTATTAGGAAAAAAAGGTAATTGTCTTGCAGACCTTAAAAAAAAATACAAGTAGGTTAACTAATAAGAAATGAAAAGTAAGTATATTTTATTGTGTTTTCAATCTCTATTATATATAATACAAGGCTGCAAATTTAACACACTCTTTGGGAGCTAACAGGAATTACAATTGAAATGGAACTAATGACTAGACGAAAAAAAAACAATAATAATGAAAATACATTCATCACCTTTTCTAACAAATCAGATCTTCGGAATTTGGTCACCGAAAAAAAACTCTGGAATTTTGAAGAACAACAAAAACAGACAACAATTAATTATTCAGTGCAACTGGAATAGCTCGGAGGGGTTGATCCATGTCCATATCCTCATGCTTGATATTATTTTCAAGTTTCCAATCAAAAGAATTGACCAATGATCCCAACATCACATGCATCATTCTAATAGCAAGTGGTGAACCGGGACAAATTCTTCTCCCACTACCGAATGGTGTGAGCTGAAAATCTCTTCCTTTAACATCAATATTAGACCCCAAAAACCTCTCGGGCAAAAACAAATTTGCATCTTCCCATATATTAGGGTTTCTACCAATAGCCCATGCATTTATTAGAACTCTTGCACCCTTTGGGATTGTGTAACCTGAGATTTCAACATCAACTTTTGCTTTTCTTGGGAGCAAAAGTGGAGCTGGTGGATGCAATCTTAGTGTCTCTTTTATTATGGCTTGTAAGTATGGCAGTTTAGCAACATCGGATTCCTCGATGGGGTTACCTTTTCCAATGATTTGTTCTAATTCTTGTTTGGCTTTTGACATGACCTTTGGGTTATGAAGTAATTCAGTCATTGCTCTTTCTAATCCATATGCAGTGGTGTCTGTTCCCGCAACAAGTAGATCCTATAAAACAAGTTGTGTTTATTTTAGTGAGAAATTCTATAAACAATAGGCCTTATACGTTATTTTACGGTATGAAGGTGATGAGTTACCAAATACAATACCGAAAAAAGATAAACGGTGCATTTTATCATATTATTCTATATGAAAAATATAAAAAACTAATTTTTTTAAGTAGTTAACATTAATATATATTTTTTATCAAAATTTTTTTTTATTTTTAGTTTCAGAGGATTTAGGATTTGTGGATAGAATTTAAATTTTAAAGTATATAATTTAATATTTAAAATTTATGATTTGAAATTTAAAATTTAACAAAAAAGTTGATATTCACCGAAAATATTAACTATCTAGAGCAATAAAAAAAAAAAGAAAAGAAAAAAGAGAGAGGAAGCTCACAAGTAAAAAATGTTTGATTTTTTCTCTATCCATCTTCTCACTATCCTGATGAGAAATATCAAGAAGCGTGTCCAGCATGTCATTGTTTGTGACATAATTATCCCCCTCTTCTCTTAGCTTCAACCGTTTATCAATCAACTTGTCTAGTCTATGAAAAAACATTGTAATGTAATTAGCAGTGTTCCTTTGAAGTCCTTGTGGATCAAACACCTTCAACACCGGAAAAACATCAACCACATTTGCTGTTCCTGATAATTTCAAGAGAGTAGAAACAATATCTTTGTACTCATCTTTATCATTCTCCACAGATTCAACAAAATCCTCAGACACAAAAGTATAGGACAAAAAATTTATACATGCCCTAAAAGCTGCTCTCCCAACATCAACAGCTTCTCCGGCTCGGCCGTAATTTTGCATATCGTTAAGAAGATCTAGAAGCTTCTTGCGCCTAAGGCCTTGACTCGTGTCGAGGACCTTGGTGGAGAACAATTGTTCATTGCATATTTTTCTTAGATCTTTCCAAAGTGGACAAACCGGTAAGAAGGGCAAGCTATAGTTGTGGTGATCGAGAGCGGTTACAATAGTTGGAACTGTTCGATCTGAGAACAACAGATCATTGGTTTGTAGCACTTCTTTGGCAATGTTTGGGGAAGATATGATTATTGTAGTTGATGATTGAACAAGCTTTAGAAGCATTATGTCTGGGGCATGAAGCTTAGCAAGCTTGGCTAGTGTTTGTTGTGGCTTATTGCAAAACTCAACAAGGTTTTGCATCATGGTAAGAAAGGAAGGTCCCGGTGGAAGGTTCTTGAAGTTTTGTTTTGTGGTGTTTGCATGAAGTGATAATGTGCGAAGAAATTTGGTGACAATAATGACAATAATGCACGTAAAGAAAAGGGCAGTGATTATTAGTGACATGGGCAAGTGAGAATATTGCTTTGGAAATAATAAGAGGATGTGACCTTTTGACTCCTCAATTGCGATATTTTGCTCAAAAAGTGAAGAAATAAATAATGTTGATGAATTTGAATTCATTGTTGAAGGCCAATGTGGTGAGAATGTTTTATTTGCCTTTGAGTTCGAAAGAGAGTAGTTTTGTTGAGAAGTGAGATGAGGGTGTGATTTCGGTGGTGAGATTATGAATTATTTAGGGGGTATATATAGTGTCTTGTGCCTCGATTAGAGTTAAGAACAGATGGATTATTTATTTATTTATTACTATTCTACATGAGGTGGTGGTGGAGCCAAGTTTGGTGGGAGTGCATGCATGGAACGTTCCCAGATATACAGAATATGTATTGACTGAAATATATGTATTATAATAAAAAGTCTTTTCTGTGGCAATTAATTAATTAACGAGGAGTGCTAGAGACCACTAACTTTTGTGGTTTGTAACCATCAAATAGTTATCAATGTTGATTTTAATGGTGTGAGATTGGTGTGAGATTTCATCCAATGGCTCATTTTTCTTTGCTGGTTATATGCTGGCCCTTAGAGTTTTTCTTGAAAAGTGCTAAGAGACCAGCAACTTTTGTGATTTGTAGTCATCAAATAGACATTAATGATATTTTTAATTGTGTGAAATTTTATCCAATAATATAAAATTATTCATTTTTCTTTTGCTGATTACATACTCGTCAAAATTTAATAAAGTTACTGACCTAGACTTTTTTTTTATTGCCTACGAGCTAGCTCCGCCAAATGAGTATAAGAACTTTTAGCTAATTTTTTTCGAAAGCATCTAGTTTAGTTATCAATAAGCCACCACTCAAATAAAGATTCCAAAAATAACCTTTTTTAAAGATGCCTACGTGGAAAAACCTAAACCATACATTTTAAAGCCATACTTTTCACTACAAAACACTTAAAACCATAACTTTTTATAAGAAAAGCGTTACCTAATGGAAAAAAAGTAAATTAGAAGATTTAAGAGAAGAAATAATTAAATTATCAAAATTAATAGATCAAAAACTAATGATTTTAACTAATATTAATTGTAATGACACCGAATTTTTAAAATCAATAAAAAATGACTTTTCTCAAAATCTTTATTTTACTATAAGTTTTATTGAAGGACTTCAAAAACCTGAAAAAACTTATTTTTTACATGGAATTTCTAAAAAATATTACCATGGAAATGATTCCCCACATCTTTATCATACTTTTAACCCACAATTAAATTCTATAGTAGATATGCTTGAAGAAATATTAGTATCCATAAAATCTCAAAGAAATAAGGAAAAAGAGAATCCCAAAGAAAAAAAATTTCAAAATATAATCAACATAACAGAATTAAAAGTAAAACCACCATTGAAATTATGAATATTGAAGAAAAATTAGAAGAAGTTACAATACTTTTTAAACAATTAAAAATGGCTCAAGAAAATAATATTATGGAACAAGAATTTCAAATAGAAGAAAAATTAGTAAATTCTGAAAATATAGAAAATGAAGAACACATCCTAGATTATTCAAGTGATGAAGAATCAGCAATTCTAATACAAGTAAAAAATGAAGCTGGAACATCTAAGGATAATCAATCTCAATTTAAATGGGAAACAGGTTTTGAAAATTATGCTTTTAAAAAGGGATTTATAAATAAAGATTCAAAGTACACAAAAATACCATCAAAATACGTTCCTAAAATCCAGGAAATGGAAGGAGAAAGAATGCTCGATCTAGACTGTAAAAAAAATGAAAAAGAAATTTTCGAAAACTGGTTGAATTTCTTCTTATTAGAAGCCTTTACTAATCCAAAACTTAGTGAATTGTCTGGAAGAGATATCTGGAATTATATAGGGTTTCATACTAAAGGAACTATAAGAGATTATATGACATCAATAGAAAACCAAATAATAGAAGAATTAGCAACAAAACAACAGTTTATGATAAGATATTGCATATAATGATGATTCTATATAAAGAATTTTTTAGAAAAAATATTATAGATCATAGACAAGAAGTCTATAATAAAGAATATCAAGAAGCAAAAAACCATTTAGCTAATATTCAGATATATGATTTATGTAATGTGAAATCTTATATATGTGAATATAGAATACATTATTATAAATTAAAAGAAGAAGATAAAGACCATTATCTTAGTATGTATATAACAAAACTTTCATATCCTGCTAATGAATTTATAATGAGAAGATTTATAAGAGAAATAAATAGAGGGACAATTGAAAATAATTTTGGCGGAGCAACCTCTGCAATAAGAGAGGAAATAAAAGAACGTTGTATGCAAAAAGCAACTCAAAAAAGATTTGAAAATATAATTAGAATTTGCTGTCAGGATAATGAAGATATACCTCAAAAATATGGTCTTAATAAAAATTTTCAAAGAAAAAGAAAATATCAATTTAGAAAAAGAAAATACTATCCAAATTGGAGAAAAAAGAGGTATTTTAGAAAAAGAAATAATAATAAAAATAAAAGACACAAAATGACTATTGCCTAAATAAAAAAGAAAATTGTAAGTGTTGGTATTGCCAGGAAGAAGGACATTATGCAAATGAATGTCCAAAAAAAAAGGATAAAAAGGACCTTACCAAACAAATAGAAATTGCTAACCATTAGAAGAATCAGATGATAGCTTAGACTATATTTTTGAATATGTCTCGAAAACAGACTCAGAGACTTAGCAATAATGCCACATTTATTACTATAAAAGTATAAAAGAAATTTATAAATGCTTTTCTTTTATGTCGAAAACAATAATAAAATTAAAAGGGGAAAATGAAGAATGGTAATTAATTATAAGAAGATGAATGAAGCAACTATTGGTGATGCTCATAAACTTCCAAGAAAAGATTCTATTTTAGAAAAAATCAAAGGAGCAACTTGGTTTTCATCTCTTGATGCAAAATCAGGATATTGGCAACTTCGTTTAGACGAAGAAACAAAGAAATTAACTGCTTTTACTTGCCCAACAAAAGAATCAACAAGTATGTTGCTCTATGAATGGAATGTATTACCATTCGGATTAAAACAAGCCCCAGGTATTTATCAAAGATTTGTGGAAGAAAATCTACAAGAGTTAAATGAATTTGTTTTAGTTTACATTGATGATATACTAATTTTTACAAAACAGGATAAAGAAGATCATCTTCAAAAATTATTAATAGTTTTAGAAAGATGTAAAGAAAAAGGATTAGTTCTTAGCAAAAAGAAAGCAAGAATAGCAAAACAAGAAATAGAGTTTCTTGGATTAATTCTATCCACTCAAGAAAAGCTAAAGCTTCAACCAAATATTTTAGAAAAGGTAAATTTATTTCCTAATAAAATAGAAGATAGAAAATAATTACAAAGATTTTTAGGGTGTATAAATTATATTTCTGATCAAGGATTTTTAAAGAATATAACAGAATACACTAAAAGCTTATTTTCAAAAATAAGTACTAAAAAAGAATGGAAATGGGAAGAAAAAGATAGTATGCAAATTCAAAGAGTCAAAGAATTATGTGAAAAACTTCCTGAACTTTATATTCCAGAAGAAAACGACTACTTAATAGTAGAAACAGATGCTTCAGACATAACCTGGTCAGGATGTCTAAAAACTAAGAAAGCTATAAAAAGTTTGGAACAGGAAAAATAATCACTAGATTCTAAATATTCCCCAAAGGAATTACTTTACAGGTATATTTCAGGGACTTTTACTCCAACAGAACAGAGATATACTACTCTTGAAAAGGAAACTCTAGCAGCAATTAAATCTCTTAAAAAATGAAAAATTGATTTACTACCCAGAGAATTTACATTAAGGACAGATTCAAGTTACCTAACAGGTTTCATACGATATAATTTAAAAGTTAATTATAATCATGGACGATTGGTAAGATGGCAATTATTTTTGTTACAATATCCAATAAAGATTGAATATATTAAGGGTGACAAAAATGTTATTGCAGATACATTGACAAGAGAATGGAGTTCGTCTACAACGCATTAGATCAAGAAATTCAAAAATATGAGCAAGAACTCGAAAAATGCAAGCATTGTCAGCAAATAAGAATACAGATCCAATCTCTCAAGAAGGCCATTAAAGCAATGAAATCAACACAACAAGCGAAACCATCAGAGTTCAGCCAGCTAAGCATGGTGGACAAATCAGGTGAAGAAAAAATTTCAGAAAATATAACAATTGCTGAAATTATTAAAAAATTCACCCAAGATAAAAAATATTATGTAATTTATAATGGCCCCATGAAAGGAGTATATGATGCTTGGGAAAAAGCAGCACCATTCACACATCAATCAAGGATAATTCATAAAGGAGGACTTTTAACACTGGAAGAGGCAAAGGAATCCTTCAGGGAATATGAAGCTCTTCATCCACAGCAAACCCTAAAAAGAGCAGATAAAACTCCAATTCAAACCCAGAGAACAGGAATAATAAGAAACATTCCTACAAGGGCTGAAATCAAGGAAAAGAAAAGGGTCTGTAGATCAAATCTCAGAGAAACCCTTAATATAATCCTGAATTAGACTGAAGAAAAAAGGGCAATTTTGGGATATTATCCTATTGCCAAAGAACTGCTAACAAAGCTGGTTATCTTTCCGGACGCTTCTCCATCTGACACTTATCAGTTTTTCCAGTATGGATTAATTGATACAATTTTAATTTTTAATGAACTAAAAATTATTAGTGAGTTTGCTGCAGGATTTGTTGATGCAGTAAAGAGATTTAAAAATATGATTGACAATGTAAATCCAAGGGATGTATCCCTAAAATTTACAAACAGTCAACCTATTTTTAATGAAGAAGAAGAATGCTTGGTTCCAGCACACTAAGTAATATTCATGTCCGTCTTCCCAGAAAATTTTCAACCAATTGATCGAATTCAAGATTTAACAATTTACAGTCATGAAGGAAGACTAGCCAGTACATTAGCAAGGGTCTTTGAAAGAACTCAAAAAATAACGAAGGAATCTCACACAAGGATTAATTATAAAAGTAGAAATACTCTGCTTGTGTCCAGTAAAAGAAATAAAATTGAAGAAAGAGAGATGAGACTCTTGGTGGAATTTGAATCAACATTCTATAATTTATCTGGACTTTTAGAAAAGCTCCCTGAAGGGATAAAGAAGAATCTCTGCTATTTGATAAAAGATAGAGAAGACCACAAGTGCCAGCTATGTGCCTCAGAAATATCTGAAGAAAGCAATAATGAAACGGAATCAGCCCACATGATAAAAGAAGAGGACAGTACATCTGAAGCATCCCTCAATATTATTGCATAATGACGTAAGCGCTTAGGTCATAAAAGCACCAATAATGTAGTTGGTGCAAGATAATAAACAATGACGTAAGCAATGACGTCATAAGAAGGGTAAGGATGGGAATTGTCCAATCAGACCCAACTATTATAAATAGGTTGCTTAGGCAATTGTAGAGATCATCAGAAAATAGAAAGCAGAAGGCTAAGAGTACTCATATGCTAGGAGAGCAAGGAGGAAGCTGCCGAGGCGATTCTGTAGTCTGACAAAGAATTCCCTTAGGAAAAAATAGTTCTAAACTCTCCTCTGGAGTTAATATTTACAATCTCCCCTCTGAAGATAAAAACACCTTATGTAAAATATACTAAATAAAGGAAGTTTTTCTCCAAAAAGGTACATCTTTATCCTAGTCTCTTAGTTATGAATTATTTAGAAAGCTTAGAATTAACGGAAGAATCTGATTATTATAGATTAACTGCTTTATTAGATAATGAAAAATAGGCTATTCTAAAAACAGAACTAAATCTCAAATCAAATGAAAATTTTAATAAACAAAATCTTTTAAAAGAAGTTTTTAATAGAAAAAATATAATATACTATGGAAAAATTCAACTTGAAACTCCTATAAAAAAAATTCTGCTAATGGAGAACTTGAAATAGCCTTGATAAATGATGAAGAATTGAGTAAACAGATTGAGAAAATTAAGGATCAACAAAAAAGATCTAAAATTGGATGGATTCATATTAGTACCATACAAGTCTTAATCAAATCCACATATATGAAAGGAATTAATTCACCAATAAGTTTAGCAATCTGTGACAAAAGAATTACTGATGACCCAATAGATCAAATAATTGGAATTGTTCATGGAAATTTGGCAAATGTAAATGTTAAATTTAATGCCCATCTTGGATATGCTATATCTTTATCAACTGAAAATCTTGGAAGATCTATAAGTTTAGCTTATAAATTTCACAGAAAGAATCTAATGGAACAAGATGATGAACCATTTTCAATTACATATGCAATAAATTATGCTTTAACAAATAGCCATCATAGTATAATATTTAAAAACAGAGAAAGAATTTATGTCGATGAATTATTTTAGAAAATTGTAAAAACAGAAATACCAAAATATAAAGCTATTGAAAATCCAGTTCTATTATTAAAAGAATCATCAGGAAAATCGGTTTCATCGAATTTTCAAATAAGAGAATCTAAAATTAATAGTCCTTTAAGTTTATCTAAGTTAAAGATTAAAGAAGAAAATTCTGAAATAAAAGAATTAACAAAAAAGATCGAAAAATTAAATGAAACCCTAAATACTAAATTATGACAATAAATAAAGAAGAAATATATGTAACTTATCAAGAAAGAAACAAGAGCTCTTTGAAAGAGAGAATCGTTTGAATTATTTGCAGTTTTCTGAAATAAATCAAAGAGCATTTGAAACTCTAAAAATAATCTATAACAAGTTGAAAAAAGAAGTTGAAGAGCTAGAAAAATTAATAGAATCTCTAGAAAATAGTGATGAATCGATGATAGAGTTTGCAGAAATTCTAAAATAAATAATGTTAAACAAAACTATTTTTAGAAATTATGATAAAGCATAAAAAGATTGAAAAATCAGAAAATAAAATGAAAAGAAAAAGAGCGAGAAAATTAAAAAGTAAAATAGAGGAGTATAAAAGAGAATTAAATAATCTTCAGATCGAAATTGATGATCTTATAATAAAAAGAATAGAAATAAGAATAAACATAAACAAGTTGGAATTAAATTTAAGAAATTTATAAATGCCTGGAAAACCATATTACGATTTAAAAGAATTAAAGCTGTTAAAAGAAAAAATGCAGAATGAAATTGACAAATTAGAAAGATATTTAGAAATAAGATAAAGTGTAGAAATAAAAGAAGTTCTTAAGGATTTAAGAAATTATATTAAAAAAAAAGGACAAACAGATAAAAGATTTTTTATATAATAATCCATGTAAAAAAGAATATTTTAATGATAGAAATTAGAACAGAATTAAAAAACTATAAGTACAAAATCAGAATTATAAATATACATCAAGGATTAGTAATAAATAATCATATAATAAATACAAGAGAAATTGTAGAAATGGTTAATACTTTAGATTACGAAGTTGCAAATTATTTTTATCAAAATCCTTTGAATAAAGCATGAAATTTTGAAAAAAGAATTAAAAGAAAAGTCGAAATTGAAAAATTGGTATCAGAGCCAAGTCAACGATCAAGGATAACACTTTCTCTTTAAGCAACACTTTTAGTAATACGCTTTTAAATCAATAACAACCACAAAATGAAAAACGTCTTTACAAAAAGATGAAACTGACAACTTTATCACAGTAGCCACCTACCAATAAGTCTATATAACCACACGGACAAAAAAAATTATCAATATCTAATATTTTTATTCGTAATAATACTAAGAAAATATAAATTTTTTAAAATTACATTAATTTTATTTAAATATTATAAATTATGACAAAATA
>NC_029792.2:36355075-36356026 GCF_000816755.2 Arachis ipaensis
AGAGATAGAGAACGAGAGAGAAAAGAGAGAGAAAGATAAAGAAAAAGAAGAGAGTGAGTATTTTAATTTTGGAGGAAAGACTTTATTATAATTGTAATGAAAGAATATTTCGTGACACATTTTAGTTTATCAAATTAGTAATATAAAATATAAATTATAAATTATATATAGAGTGGAAAGGGTAAAGAGAAATAGAGAATGGGAGAGAGGTAGATAAGATGATGGATAGGAGGAAGAGAATGTATTAATTTTGGAAAAAATATTTCATCTTAATTTTAATGAGTGTTATGTAACATATTTTGGTTGTTAAATTAGTAATTGTTTTACTCAAATTTTGTTAATGTTTAAAAGAAAACGTGGGTATCTCAATATCGCAATTGTATCGTCAATAAGAATTAAAAAGGATTGAAAGTAACAAATAAACAAAGAAATGTAAGATACCGAAGACAAACTAAATTGCAGAAATTAAAACAAATAAAAAATTAAAGAGAAGATAAAAAAAGAAACATAAACGTAAAAAGAACAAGTAAAAGTAGAGAAATTTTATTAATAAAAACGGAAAAGAAACAAATTACAAGTGTTTTAGTTCAGATGAATTATTTAAGATTTCTAATTTTACTCTGTGATGTCAAGGGGGTTGAGAGCGTTTTGGATTTCTAAGTGTTTTCCAAAAGAACTGAACTCCTTACAAAATATGCTTAAAGCTCTATTTATAGACTAACGTAATATCAACTGACAGTTACTAAATGAAAATTTGAATGGCATTTGTACTTGTTCCTGCACTTGTTGTTTGATACCAATTCAAAAAAATCAAAATAAATAATCACACTGTCAAATAACCTAATTTAATTAAAATAAACATAAATATTATATACAAAAACATAACTATATAACTAATTATTTCTTTTTTATAATTTTTTATAAAAATAATATTTTTTGTCTAACATAATG
>NC_029792.2:36356484-36392276 GCF_000816755.2 Arachis ipaensis
TTGTTTATTTATTTATTTACCTATTTATTTTTCTTTATTTTGACCAAACAAAAATAAGATAGCTCAATACTCTTATCTTTTTGTAATATTTATGAGAGAGAATATGTTAGTGTCTTGAATACACAAAAGTTTCTTCTTTAATTTTGTGTTTCTCATTCTTTCAAATTTTATCTACTATGGTGGACTTCTTCCGTTCATAAGAACTCAACTACATTTAGCTCTTCTGATATTTCAGGTAAGATTTAATTGCTAGCTCTATTTTTATCTTTTTCTTTTTCATTGTTGATTTAGAGGAACCTTAACTCTAAATGGTGTGAATATTATCTCTTGTGTTATCTATGAGTACTAAAATCTTATTTTGAAGAGTATTCTCTCTTTTTTCCTTTACATTCTTGACTCAAATTAAGATTTGACTGTTGAATCATTATTCCTCAATTCTACTATGTTTTTTTTTTGTTCAATATGTTCTCTTTTTTCAGATTACATGCATGCTTCACTGTATTAAATTTTATGAACCAAAAATTACAGATTATTTTTTTGGACATATTCAAGTGTGCTAGAAGTCAAATACTCTTTATCTTAGTCCTTTTGAATTGAAAAAAATAGTAGGATGTTCTAACCTCTAAAAAAGCATATCTTTTTGTTGGTCCTATTGTGAATTTGTGATAAAATTCCAAATAAATAGGCTGCTAATATATATGTATATTTTTTATTTATGATAAAATCCCAAATAAAGAGGCTTCTAATAATAGGCTCGTTTGGGAAGCTTTAAAAGTAACTTTTTTGAGCTTTTGACTTATGAAAAGTAGTAGTATTTGTAACACCCTACCATACAGGGTCTTATGCTTAAGTCATAATTCAGAGATGGCAAGGTATTACGACCTCTAAAACAAAAATTTAGTACTTATAGTAGTATGAATAATTGATTATAGCTAGGAGCCTTTGTAGAAAAAGTGGTAAACAAAAACCGTAACTCGAACGCGCAACACTCCGATCGATAACGTAACGAACAAGGATAAGCCAACGCGAGATCATATATATAAAGAGTGTCAAAAACGGGAATATCAAGACTCAAAATTCGGCTGCGAAGATAACCGGTCCGAGCATAGCAATATATACATATAATAAAATAAGGAAAACTCCAAGGAAAACCCAAAGGGACACAAATATAGAAACCTATTCTCCAAAACCTCCTATAAGAGGAGTCATCACAGTTTGTATTATTTAATGGAGATAAAAGTATCTAAACAAGATATATAACCCAAAACAAAGTCCCGAGAACAAAGGATCTTCGCTAATCCAGAAGTCTCCAGCATGCCTCAGCGAGGAACCTCACGTCCTGCATCTGAAAACCACAAAATCCGCATGCGTGAGAACCAGAGGTCCCCAGCATGGTAACAGCTTCCACATATATAATACAAAATAATAGAGGAAAGCCGAAGGCAATCCTAGAACTTCCTCCAAATAATATCAAAGCTTATAAACATGCTAAACCGTAAGTGGCAACTGACTAAAGATTCTTCAGTCTAACTAATACTTCCCTTTCCAATTCCTTCAGACCTCCCAACCACCAACAGGAGTATAATATAGCAAACACAGTTATATCAGACAAGAGATATACAAATAAGAACAATTAAGGCATTTAGACAAATAGCAAGTAATATGCAGTCAAATAGGCAATCTCAAACAATTCACATAGTATGCATATGATGAATGCCTGTCCCTAGTGGCTGATGATATCATCTGTCGGTTATAGAGCCAACCCGATAAGTCCTGGTAGCTAACCATTGGACTGTCCCTCTGTCGCGCATCCCCAACTCGAGTTATACTCGTCATAAACTTGATCATAATCATGATCCATATCCATCACCCTCACTGGTGAATATTTACGGGGGCGAGCTCATCCGGGACTTTCACAGTGCCCGGCCACACTTACGACATAGGGTCAACAGAGCCTCGAGTCTCAACCTGGAGCACGTGGTGGCTAGCTACTGCTACTACCCAGGGAAACCCTCATCTCCGATGGTGGAAGTGCAAATATTCACAATTCATTCAACAGCATATATGCATTTATACTTGGCCATAATCATGGCTCCACCGTAACACGACAATAATCTAGCCATCCGGCTCACGGTTAAATCCATAACCAGCTAATTCATTAACAATTACGGCCCTTCGGCCCATGGCACAACAAACACTTCCACCGCCATCCTCCACATCTCACATAATCATCTTTGATCCTCATTGATCATTCATTTTTCCCTTGCTTCACTCGCAAGTTACCACATTCACTAGCTCCTTATCTCATAGCTAGGCATATCATAATGATTTAAGACATAAGTGGTGAGATCGGAGGGTTAGAAGTATGAAATTTGGCTTTTAAAACTCAAAAATCAACTTTGGGATGAACACAGGGCCACGCGTACGCGCACTCTACGCGCACGCGTGGATGGCCTTAAAACTCATCGACGCGCAAGCATCATACGCGCGGATTGAAAATTAGCCAAACGACGCGCAAGCGTCAGCCACGCGTACGCGTGGGTGATCTTGCACCCCAGGCACAAAACTGGCACAACTCTGGCACAACTCTCTGGAAATTGGCTGGGCATTTGGTGCAGCGCATCGACGCGCTCGCGCACACCACGCGCACGCATGGATGGTGCTTTCTCGAAGAACGGCGCGTACGCGCCAAGTGCGCCTACGCGCGGAGGGTCATTCTGCTAAAAAATTTTCTAAGTTAAAAGCTGCAGAATTTACAGATTCAACCCCCAATCTTCCGACGGACATAACTTTCTCATTTTAAATCGTTTTTCACCCGTTCTTCGAACGACATGGACATCCTGGATCCAATTTCATTTCTAAATAAATTTGGCACAAAGCAGAGATCTGTAGTCCAAGTTATATCCCGTCAAAGTATGCCCAAAAACCATGTTTTCATACAAAACCATAAAGTGCCATTTTCAAAACAAGCCACTTTCAACTCTTTTCAAAATCAATCAAAACATGCCAATTTCATCCCTTTTCTTTGAAATCAATCAAAATGTACCAAAATCAACATCAAGCCATCCTCAACTCACACATTGACATTTTACCAAAATTCTCAAAACCACATCCAACCATTTTAACACTTCTCAATCAATGGCTAAAGGACAAACACAATATCATGTCATACATCCTTCTCATCCCAATTTCCAATAATATCAATTTCCAATCAACCATCATTATACATAATCATCATCATACTCACCAACAATATGGTACCACCCATCAATTCAACCTCAATCATTCATCAAGCATATATCACAACATGCATTTTCTCATATATCACACAATCAAGGCATCAATATTCATAATCACATACATGATCACATTATATATCTCAACCATTCAACAACATCAACAATTCAATGCCTATCTTAGGGCCTCTAGCCTAAGTATTTCCTACCACATTACATATTAGATACGGAAAACCGAAACCATATCTTAGCCGATTTTCCAAACTCAACCGGAGCACTTCCAAACCACTTGTCCACAAGCTCTCAAGGTATCAACACCTCCAAGAACAGATTTTATCACACAAAACCCTCTTCCAAGCTTTCCAAAATTACCAATCAAGCTCCAATATTCACATATACACAACCTAAGCCACAATCATCATACCCATACACAACATCTCAATACCCAAACTACATAGAACAACAAATTACACTAGGGTTGAGAATCTTACCATACCCAAGGTCCAAGGAGACAAGATTAACCTTCTCCTTCAAGAGAGTTGGGTCCTATAACATCAAAGAACCCAAAATCTCAACATTTTTGCTCAAGAAACTCGAAATCAAGGGCTGGAATTTCGAACAGTAAAACGTATCTTACCTCAAGATTGATTGTATGGGTTCTGTAGAGCTCTCCGCGGTGAACGCGTGGCCGCAAACAGAGCGGCAATCGGAGCTCTAGATCAAAAGTTATGGTAGTTTGAAGATCAACCAAGGGAGAGAACTTGAGAGAGTGTTCTTCCTCCCTCCATCTTAATTTTCAGCGTGTGTTTGTGTGTTATGAGGAGAGAGAGTGCTGAAAACTAGGGTTTTGGTTTAGTTTAGTTGGGCCAAGGGCCCACTTTGGGTCCGATTGGCCCGGTTTGGCCCGTTCGGTCCAATCTTGGTCCGATTTCTATAAAATTGGTACTGAAATTTTCGTCTCAATCTCCTCTATCACATTTAGCCATAAAAGTAACATTTTTGGATTTCTAGAATAAATTCTCATTTATGGGTTAATTAGCCGTTAATTAACCGGGTTTTACAGTATTAATGTGGTGCAATTTTCAAAACCAAATTGCGACTTTCTAAGAAGCTATTTAGTAACTTATAGAGAAATTAAAAAAATGACTTCTCTCATAATACTACTACTTTTTATCACATTTCTATAAAAGATGCACTTTTAGAACTAAAAATATAAACAGAAAATAACTTATTTATAAGCTACTTTTACTACAGCCATTTATTGTTTAATCTATTTTTTCAAAAGGAGCTCAATTAAGCTATTTACCCAAACTAGGCCTAAGTCTTGTTCCATGTTAAATCCTTGCTTGCAGCTTAAACCAAATTAAACCCATATAATTTCAATTTTTATTCATTTTTATACATTACTTTCTACCTTTTCAGCTTGTCTGTTGATTGTTGACAACATCGGCACCCAATACTTGGATTTTTTCAATTTATATTTTTATGGCAACCTCAAGCCACCATCTGTCAACAAGTCCTCCTACTTCATCTAAAGTGGTCATTTGCGATAAACCTGTTGTCAAAAACAGAAAAGATTTTACTCCTGAACCAATGGCCTCAAAATAAAAAATACGAGAATCTCAGGTGCTACTCCCTTTTACCATTGACGGTGTAGACTCAGCTTTCATCGGCCCTATTATCTCTCCTAAAGTCGCAAACAAGATCAAAAATTCTTTTCCTGGTCTCTCTCAAAGAAAACCCGTTTCTTTTCAAGATTCTATTCCCATTGGATTTTGATAAAACCCAATTTTGTGGTTTATCTTGTGCTTAATTTAGGAGATTTTATCAACTTATCTCACATTTATTCAATGAAATTGCATGGTTTTGTGAATTTCTCCTATTTTGTGCTTAAGAGTGAAAATATGCTTTTTAAGCTTTAAAATAGCTAAATTTAATTCACTTTAATTCCATTCGATACCTTGATATGTTTGTTGAGTGATTTCAGGTTTATAAGGCAAGTATTGGATGGAATAAGTGAAGAGAAAAGCATGCAAGTGGAGAATTCATGAAGAAATGAGCATTTGGAGAATTGAAGGCCACGCACACGCGTCACTTACACGTACGCGTGAGAAGGACATTTGCAAAGCCACGCGCACGCGTCAGCCACGCGTACGCGTGAGGAGGAAATTTGCCAGCAACACGCATGCGTTGACCACACACATGCGTGATGTTGGTCACGTGACCTCAGTAAAGTGAATTCGCTGGGGGCGATTTCTGAGCTTTCCAAGCCCAAATCTAACTCATTTCTGAGGCTATTTAATGTAGAACTCAAGATGGGTCAATGGGGAAGCAATTAGTTTGGTTAGGATGATGCTTTAGTTAGTTTTCTAGAGAGAGAAGCTCCCTCTTCTCTCTAGAATCAGGGTTCTTAGGTTAATTTTTCTCCTAGATCTAGGTTTAATTTCTTGTTTTCATCTAGTTTTCTTTATAATTTCTTGTTCTTACGTCTTTGTTCTTCTTAATTCTCTTGTTAATTTCCCTTTTTATGCCTCTTTTTATGTTGATGCATTCTTGTTGGATTTGGATTTCCTTTTAATGCAATTTATGTTTTATGTTTTTTTATTGTTTAATTGAGTTGTTATTCTTACTTTTCTTACATTGGGTAGTAGTAGATTTTATTATTCTTGCAATTTTATGATGCTATCCTTTTACACCTTCCAAGTGTTTGACAAAATGTTTGGTTGGATGTTAGAGTAGTTCTTTTTGAGCATTCTTGGCTTGGAAAGAGAAATTAGGCAATCTTGAGTCATTAATACCCAATTTAGATTGGTGACTTAGGGTTGTTAGTTAATATTGTTTCCATTGACTCTAATATCTTGCTAATTCAATTAGTGAGTTGATTAGGACTTTTGGGTTGAGATTAACTAGTCTTATTTAACTTTCTCTCAATGTGAAGATAACATTGTGCCTTCTTCCGATGTTGGAGATGACCAAATGGGATTAGCTCTTATTAATCATTGTATGATAATTAATGACTAGGATAGAAAGCCTATATTCTCAATCCTTGTCATGAATGTATCTCTTTATTATTTTTTTTCTTTAGTTGTTACCTTTATTTTCTTGCCATTTATTTCCTTGCACTTTTATCAACCCAACCCCTTTTAATCTCATAACCAATAATTAGGCACTCAATTGTAATTCCTAGGGAGAAAGACCCGGGACTAATACTCTCGGCTACTTTTATTGGGTTGGACTTGTAACAACTAAAATTAAACTTTGATTTGAGGATTGATTGTCAATTTGGGCTTTGTTCACAACGAAATTATTTTATTAAATTCCGAACCGGTATAAATTGTCACATCAAGTTTTTGGCACCGTTGCCAGGGAATTACAATGTGTGCTTGTTATTGGTTATTGTATATATGTTAATATTGTGAATAGCGTGATTTTGGTTTGTTTGCTAGTTTTTGCTAGTTTTAGAATTCGGTTTTCTTTGTTTCTTATTAGATTTTGTTTTTATTTGCTCTTGCTACTATGAATTCTCACCACTTTGGCTATGAGTTTGGTTCTAACTATGTTGTAGGGAATGGAAATTATAATGAGAACATGTATCAAGGATGGAGCAATCAAAGGTGGGAGGAGCCTCAAGCATATGATCAATCTTCATGGCAACAACCTCCACCAATGTACTATGAGCAAGAGCTATTTCAAGATGCATACCAATCCAATGGCTATGGTGCACCGCCTTATGATTATAAACAACCACCTCTTCAACATAATTTTGAACCACCATACTCACAAGCCCCTACCACCAAACACCTCCATATGACCCTAATCCTTATCCACCATACCAACCACCTTATGAGCCATATGAACCATACATAGAACTATAACAATCCCAACACAATTACTCCCAAGAACTACTTTGATATACACCATCTCTATATGCTTACCAAGATAAATCACCTTCCAATTATGAATCCTTTCTCCCAAACAATGAACCCTCTCTTTCACCACCGCCTTCAATAGATGAAGCTCTCTAAATCTTCTTGTAAGAACAACAAAGAAATATTAGCTCTTATATCCAAAGGCAAGAAGAGAAGCAAAAGGAGCTAAAGAAGCTAGAAGTCATGGTTACTACCATGGCGAAAGCCATTAACCACATGGTCTCCCACCTAAGCTCATGCATCCCAAGTACTCCCATTGACGAATGTGGAGGATCAACCAAGGAGCATAGTGAGGGAGTAAACTTGAAGCTTCAAGGTGAAGAAGAAGAGTTGAAGCAAGAATCGCAACCAAGGGAGGAAGTTGAGACAATTGAGCCGGAAAGATTGGTTGAAGATTTAGGAGATGTTGAAAGTCCATGGGAATGTAGAATTATAGAGCCCTCTTCCAAGAAGCTGGATATTGATGTTGAGGAGGGTGTACAACCTCCAAAGCATATTATAGTTGGAGATCTTGAAGAGGTTGATCAAGAGATGGATTCAATCATTGATGAATTCTTATCCACAATTAAATCCTCTCCCATTGGACATGAAATTGAGGTCATAAAGAATATGCACAACCTCTCATACCCTTGGTAAGCAATGAAAAAGAGATTGAATTGGAAGAAAGCTCCCAAGAGGAAAAAGGTTGAAGTTGAAAAAGCTTGCAAGGAGGTGGAAGTTGTCAAGGAAGAAAACAAGGGAGTAGAGCTTGCAAGACCATTGGAGACACCTCTCCCCAAGCCATCACCATCCATCCTTTCATTAAAGTGGGTAAATCTCTTATCTCTAAACTTTATTATCCCACTTGAATATGGTTTGCTTGAGACGGATGGTCAACTAAGAACTCTTTGTGGCTTTAAGAGCAAAAGAGAGATGGTTGGTAGTTGGAAACATCATTCTATGTTCAATATGGTTGCATGCTCAAAGTTGAATTGCAAGGGTTGGAGGGGTCTAGGAAGTTGTTTGGAAGCTTAAGTGAGAATTCCAAGGCTAAACCACCCGGATAGAATTATAATAATCAACTTGAAGACGTGTGTGAAAACAAGGTGTGGGATCCCGGATCACACAAAGAAGATCAATTTTGGGAGCTCATGGTTTGTGAAGAACTCCATCAAAACTTGAAGCTGTTAATTTTGAATTATGGAGCTTATTGGAGATTCAAGCATTGGTAGAAGTTCCAAGATGAATTCAAGTACAAGCCACTTTGATGAGAGCTCCCTATAAGTCCAACTTAAGGACAATAAATAAAGTGCTAGGTGGGAGACACCTCACCATGATAACATCTTTTCATTTTTCTCTTTTATAAATATTGGCAAAATAAGTTTAATTTCATGTTTAGTTTTGTTTGTTTGGTTTATTTAGTAGTCTAGTATGTTAAATAAGGTTTTATGCTATTTTGGTTGCTGTTTGAAGGTTTGGAATGCTTGGTTTGGTGCAAGAAAGTGAAAAATTTTGAAAAACAGAGTACCCAGCCACGCGTACGTGTTGCCCATGCGTACGCGTGACCCTCAAGTTTCCAACCCCTCACGTGTACGCCTCATCCATGCGTACGGGTGACCCCCAAATTTTTCATGCCCGGTACAAGAACCAGAGAGTTGCGCGTGTAGGGTGCTAAAATTGTGCCTCTAGCATAATTTTGACCCACGCGTACGCGTGATGTGACGTGTACGCGTCATATGTCTCTCTCTGCACTATCACGCGTGCGCGTCGTACTTCACTTCTGCAACTCACGCGTACGCGTGACATAAAGTGTACGCGTGGACTGCCCTATTTCACCTACCTTCTTTTCTTCTCCTCTTTCCATTTCTTTCCTTCTTCTCTCTAGAATTAGGGTTCTTAGGTTAATTTTCCTCTTAGATCTAGGTTTAATTTCTTGTTTTCAACTAGTTTTCTTTATAATTTCTTGTTCTTACATCTTTGTTCTTCTTAGTTCTCTTGTTAATTTCCCTTTTAATGCCTCTTTTTATGTTGATGCATTCTTGTTGGATTTGGATTTCCTTTTAATGGAATTTATGTTTTATATTTCTTTATTGTTTAATTGAGTTGTTATTCTTACTTTTCTTGCATTGGGTAGTAGTAAATTTTATTATTCTTGTAATTTTATGATGCTTTCCTTTTACGCCTTCCAAGTGTTTGACAAAATATTTGGTTGGATGTTAGAGTATTTTTTTTAGCATTCTTGGCTTGGAAAGAGACATTAGGAAATCTTGAGTCACTAATACCCAATATAGATTGGTGACTTAGGGTTGTTAGTTAATATTATTTTCATTGACTCTAATCTCTTGCTAATTCAATTAGTGAGTTGATTAGAACTTTTGGATTGATATTAACTAGTCTTATTTGACTTTCTCTCAATGTGAAGATAACATTGTGCCTTCTTCCGATGTTAGAGATGACCAAATGGGATTAGCACTTGTTAATCATTGTATGATAATTAATGACTAGGATAGAAAGCCTATATTCTCAATCCTTGCCATGAATGTCTCTCTTTATTACTTGTTTTCTTTAGTTGTTACCTTTATTTTCTTGCCATTTATTTTCTTGCACTTTTATCAACCCAACCCCCTTTAATCTCATAACCAATAATTAGGCACTCGATTGTAATTCCTAGGGAGAACGACCCGGGACTAATACTCTCGATTACTTTTATTGGGTTGGACTTGTGACAACCAAAATTAAACTTTGATTTGAGGATTGATTGTTGGTTTGGGCTATGCTCACAATGAAATTATTTTATTAAATTCTGAACCGATATAAATTCTCACATTAGATACTTTGACTCCAACAACAGGCTATTCAAAAATTCCCCAAAGACTAACATTGGTATCGTACTTGGTTAAATAGGGTTGAAACTGAGAAGATGGCTGATGAATCCATATTTGACGATATATTTTGGTTTGATTTGAGTGGATTTCATCATATAAACCTACATTTATTCACCTAAATAGAATGATTTTGAGTTTTCCTCCTAAATTATGCTTGATTATAAAAATATGCTCTTTTGTGCTTAATTTAATTAATTTTATTCCACTTTCATTCCATTCGATACCTTGATATGTTTGATGAGTGACTTCAGGTGTAATAGATAGGAATGGCTTGATGAGAGTGGATGAAAAGCATAGAATTGGGAGAAAACATGAAGAAATCAAAGGAGAGAAGCATTTCAGCCTATGCCCACACACACCTTCTGTGCCCACGCACAAGGGTCAAAATCAGCACTTGTGCCCACGCACAGGTCTGCGCCCACGCATAGGAGAAAAATCAGCATGTATGCATATGCACACATTTGTGCGTACGCACAATGATGGGTTGAAAAATGTCAGTTAAAAATTTCTAAAAATTATATTTTCTAAACTGCGTTATGAGTACAGTCTTAACCGACAAAATTCCCACTATCAATTTATAAGATGTCATAATTAAGAATAATAACTTGGAGTAGAATTCTCAGGTCGTTTTCCAAAGAGTTGACACAGAGGTGTAAATTATTGATCAGGAATTTTCTGAGTAATTTTTAGAATTGGAACGGAAAAATAAATGGCGATCAATTAAAGTAACAAATAATGACAAGAGGTTTTATATATTTGAAATAAAAGGCCTTGGCTAGCAGAAGATTAATTAGAGTTTCTATCCTTGTTGATTTTCTCAAGAATAATAGTAAAAGGTTGTTGCTTCCACTTAGTTATCCTCTAACTAATAAAGAAAAGTCAAGCAGGTAACACTAACTCTGATTCACAAGTCCTAATCACTTCACAGAGAAGGATTAGAGTTAGTAAAAATTGAGTTAGCCAGCAATTTCTAATTACAAATTAATACTTGAGTGTTCCAACTCAAGGGTTTCCTATTAATCAACTCCAAAGCCAAGTTGGGAGCTCTACTCCATTAACATGAATGCCATTTTCACAAACATGTAAAGGGAGTAGATAGGAGACATGGTAATTAAAATTAAATTAATAAAAATAAATTTGGAGATGATAATTAATTAAAAGAAATAAAACAAGTAATGGAATTAAATATAAAAATAGTTCATTGCATTAATAAATTCAAAATTAATAATATCCAAATATGACCACGAACAATTAAATGGAAAACAAAAGAGTAGAGTGATAGAAAGGCAAACTATAACGAAGAAGACTTCACTCGAAGGTAGTAGCAGCTCTCTCAATATCCAATCCAAAAGTAAAACTAAGAAATACTAAGAACCCTAGGAGAAGTAGTGTTTCTTTTTCTCTGTAGAATTCAAAAACTCAACAAAATTAAAGTGAAAGTAAAAGTGAAGTGTGTCCTGAGTCTCCCCTACACCCCTGCGTCTAGTCTGCGTTTTTGGGCTTGAAACTGGGTCCAAAATCAGCCCAAATTTGCCCCTACGAGTTCTGATTAATGCAGCACGTGACGCTCTGTCATGCGTATGCGTCGGCCACGCGTACGCGTCGCTGTGCGACTTCGCTGATCACGCGTACGCATCAGTTACGCGTACACGTCGCTGTGAAATGCAACCTATCTATATGAAACAACTACATGCTAAGATGTTTCTACCTACTTGGTTAAAAGTAAACAAATTCTTCAAGATAAATATAAACTGGGTTCCATTAATTTTAATCACAGAATAAGGTACAGGTAAACTTGCAAGAAGAAAGCTCATGAAAGCCGGGAACACAGAAAAGAGTATCGAACCCTCACTGGAAGTGTATACACTCTAATCACTCAGGTGTTTAAAGGTTGATTATCTCAGTTCTCTACTAATCTTGCTTTCTAAGACTTACTTTTCTTCTACCAATCAACACAATTTAATGTACAAATACATATATCAAGAGGTCTTTTTAAGGGTTGTAATGGGGTTTGGGTCAAGGTAGGAATGTATTTAGTTAAGTGGACTAAATTTTGAATCCTTGATTAACCTAAACTTCTCACCTAACCTAGGACATTCCAAGTCATCACAATGCAAAACCTACTACCCATTGAATATTTTTATTTATCACAAGTTCATGCACCTTAATGTCTTTTGAATACCAATTATATGCACTAATTTAATTATTTTACTTGGGGCATTTTGTCCCCTTTGTATTTATTTGCACTATATATATATATATATATATATATAGTGCAAACAAATAAAAAGGGGACAAAATGCCCCAAGTAAAATAATTAAATTAGTGCATATAATTGGTATTCAAAAGACATTAAGGTGCATGAACTTGTGATAAATAAAAATATTCAATGGGTAGTAGGTTTTGCATTGTGATGACTTGGAATGTCCTAGGTTAGGTGAGAAGTTTAGGTTAATTGTGTATTTGTGTATTAAATTGTGTTGATTGGTAGAAGAAAAGCAAGTCTTAGAAAGCAAGATTAAAAGAGAACATATGCATAAAGAAGGCATATGATTAAAATGTTAGATGCGTGAACAAGTGCCCAACTATCTTCACATTTTCAAATAAGAATATACAGTACCCAATTTCCTAAACATGTATTCCCTAATTAAATTTTTCCACACTTAATTCATGTACACTTCACTAGTCTAAGCTAATCAAGGATTCAAATTAGGGACATTTTTGTTTTTCCGCTTAGAGTTAATAATGTGTTAATATAAAGAATAAATGGGTTAAATAAGGCTCAACATGGGGTTGCAAAGGGTAATGATAGGGTAAGGCCATATGGATATGTGAGCTATAGTGAAACAAGGCCTCAATCACATAAGTGTATGCATATATCAAACCATAGAAATATAGAATCAAGCAAGATATAGATCACAATTTTAGAGAGAACAAACAACACACACAAGAATAAAACATTGGTTGATAAAATGCAACCAATCAAGTAGGCTCAAAATCTCACTGGTTTTGTGTGTTCGAACTCTAAAACCATGTTCCAAATTAAATATCTTCAATCAAGTATAACAAAATTTTTTATTTAAATTAGTGAAATACTATAAAATGGTGTCTTGAAAAAGAATTTATCACTTCAACTAAGTAGTACATACATGCAAGCAACTACTACCATGCAATCTATCCTATCTAACAAAAGAAAAATAAAATATTGGTGTTGAGAGAGATGTTACCTTCGAAAGTTAGGGACCGACCTCCACACACTTAAGGCTTGACACGGTCCTCCAAGAATCTGCACTCTTGTGTCCATGAGTTCCCCATGCTCATTCTTCACTGTTGTGACGCTAGACTTCTTCGGGACCACCTGTACTAGGCTAACCCATTCACTATCCGAGATTGGATAGATGATGTCAGCTTCAAGAAGTCGGGTCACTTCCTTCTTCACAACTTCCAAAATGGTGGGGTTCAACCGCCTTTGAGGTTGATGGATAGGCCTTGCTCCCTCCTCTAGGAATATGCGGTGCTCACAGACTTCAGGGCTTATACCTACTATGTCTGTCAAACTCCACCCAATAGCTTCCTTGTGTCTTCTAAGCACACCAAGCAACTGCTCCTCTTGTTGGGAAGTAAGTTCCTTAGCAATGATAACTGGGAGCTTTTGATTGTCCTCAAGATAAGCATAATTGAGGTGAGGTGGAAGGGGCTTCAACTCCATTTTCAGCTCATGGCTTGGCACTTGATCATCTGGAACCATTGGAGGTGGCAAGGTGTCTTCAGTATGCTCAGAGGGCTTCCCCACACTTGCACCTTGCTCCATGTTCTTCTCTTCTACTGCCTCTTGGTGAAATTCAGCCATAGTCTCATAAATAATGTCACACTGGAAGATGCAGTGGTCTTCTGGTGGGTGCTTCATAGCTTCCTCAAGGTTGAAGCTCACCGCTCTGCCATCTATCTCAAAAGAATAGGTACTCAAGAAGGCATCCAACTTAAACCACGAAGTCTTCAAAAATGGCCTTCCAAGCAAGATGGATGAAGGCCTTCTTGAGTCATTAGGGGGCATCTCTAAAATTTATAAGTCAATAAGGAATGTCAAGCTCTTAATGCTCACCAGGACGTCTTCCGCAATCCCAACCACTAAGATTATGCTCTTATCTGCCAAAACAAAACGTGCTGCCGACCTTTTCAAGGGTTGGAGCCTCAAAGCATCATATACATATAATGGCATAATACTAACACATGAACCTAATTCAGACATGCAGTCAATAAATTGTACACCCCCTATAGTACAAGTAACCATACAAGGACCGGGATCACCACATTTCTCCGGTATAGCACCCATTAAAGCAGAAATAGAGCTACCCAAAGGAATAGTTTCTAACTCATGTATCTTATCCTTATTCATGCATAAAACTTTTAGAATCTTAGCATACTTAGGAACCTGGCGAATAGCATTAAAAAGGGAAATAGTTACCTCAACCTTTTTGAAGATCTCCACCATCTTGGGGTCTAGCTCCACTTGCTTCTTAGTCCTCCTAGCAAGGTGTGGAAAAGGGATGGGGATGGCTTCTCTCGCAACATCATCTTCCTTAGATACTCTATTCCTTGGTTGAGCAACTTCTTCTTCAACCGCATCTTGTACCTCATCCTCTTCTTCAACATCTTCTACCTCAACAATGTCTTCAATTTGAATGTTTTCTCTTGAGCTTTGCTCATCAGGACTCTTCTCTTGCAATGTGGTGCCGGACCTCAACGTGATGGCATTAATTCCACCCTTGGGGTTAGGTAAAGGTTGAGAGGGAAGTGTACAAGAGCTTAAAGGTTGATTATTAGGGGTAGAGGGTGGTTCCATACGGGTTATAAGGGCTTGAAGAGTGGAGGTAAGACCGGTGAGGCTAGAGGTAAGTGAATTTTGAAGCTTTTTTTGTCCTTAAAGGGTAGAACGGAGTGTTTCCTCTTGGTTGGAGGAGGAAAGAGGGTAGGTGATTTAGGGGGCTTGTGGTTGGTTGTTTTGAGGTGATTGGGCTTGCCTTTGGTGAGGTGTTTGGTAGCTTTGGCCTTGGTTTTACTGTTGGTATGGAGGGTTCTGTTGATACCGGTTCTGCTGATAGTTGTTGTTCCATCTTTGATTTCTACCATTGTCTCTGCATCCTTGGTTATAGTTGTCCCTCCACCCTTAGTTAGAATTGTCTCTCCATCCTTGGTTGGGATTGTCTTGCCAACCTTGATTGTAGTTACCACCTTGATTATAATTACCGCCTTATTGATAGTACCCTTGATTTGGACGGTTATAATAAGTATTGGTAGCCACCAAGGTGTTGTCTTCTTGGAGTTGTGGACATTCATCAGTGTAATGAGAATAGCAAGCGCATATTCCACACACTCTCTGAGGGACCAATTGTTGACAATGTTCTTGTGGAGGAGGCTGAGGTTGTTGTTGATTGAGTTGGAGCTACTTGAGTATATTGGTCATCTCTCCCAGAGTCTTGGTGAGAACAGCAGTCTCACTACTAGAGGAAACTTCCACAATAGCCTTGGGATGATTATTCCTTTGCCTTGTATTTCGGGTGGACTCAGCTAGATCAGTGATTAGTTGCCACGCTTCTGTCACTGTCTTGTACTTCGTCAGAGAGCTATTACTCGTAGCATCTAAGATGGTCTTGTCTTGAGGCTTTATGTCTTGGCAGAAATAGCTAATCAACACCAACTGGTCAATCTTGTGATGGGGACATGAGTCAAGGAGATTCCTGAAGCGTTCCCAATACTCGTAAAGAGTCTCTGATTCGCCTTGGATAATGCAGAAAATTTCCTTTCTCAATCTGTCTGTAACCTCTGCTGGAAAGAACTTGTCCAGAAATTCCCTTCTGAGCAGATCCCAATTAATAACAACAGCTTCCACTTGAGTGTAGAACCACTCCCTTGCCTTTCCCTCAAGAGAAAATGGGAAGACATATAACCAAATAGTAGTCTCATCTGCACCATGCCGCCTAGTAGTTGAGCAAGCTGTCTGAAAATCTCTAAGGTGCTTGATAGGCTCTTGAGCAGGTAAGCCATGAAACTTAGGCAACAGATTGATCAAAGCGGTCTTCAGTTCAAAATTCGCAGCCAAGTTCGGATGACGCACTTGATATGGTTGCAGTGTAAAGTCCGGAGCTCCTGCTTCCTGGAGAGTAATCCTTCTAGGCTCCGCCATAGTATCTGCACTTAAATCAACAGAAGAGGCGTCAATGGAATTAGTAGAAGAGAGACTAGTTTCTTCCTCAAATGACGCTTCAGACTCAACCTCAGATAAGACTGGTGAATTGGGCGAAACTCCTTCACCACCCTCAGAGGCTAACCGACGCCGAGCTCGCCTAATACGTGAAATAGTCTTTTCGATTTCAGGATCAAATGCGGCTAAGCTCAGATTCGGTAATGAACGCGTCATTCAATGAAAGAAATATAGAGCTCATGGTAATAAATTATATTAAGAAAATTTAATAAGAAAGCTACTAATAAACAGAAAGCACACAAATAAAAATAAAAATAATTATGTAAATCTAAAAATATTTACACCAACCAATAATTTAGCACACTGTTGCAACTCCCCGACAACGGCGCCAAAAATTGATGGGTAAAAAAATGTCGGTTAAGAATTTCTAAAAATTATATTTTCTAAACTGCGTTGTGAGTACAATCTTAACCGACGAAATTTCTACTATCAATTTAAAAGATGTCACAATTAAGAATAATAACTGGGAGTAGAATTTCCAGGTTTTTTTCCAAAGAGTTGACACAGAGGTGTAAATTATTGATCAGGAATATTCTGAGTAATTTTTAGAATTGGAATGGAAAAATAAATGGCGATCAATTAAAAGTAACAAATAATGACAAGAGGTTTTATATATTTAAAATAAAAGGCCTTAGCTAGGAGAAGATTAATTGGAGTTTCTATCCTTGTTGATTTTCTCAAGTATAATAGTAAAAGGTTGTTACTTCCACTTAGTTATCCTTTAACTAATAAAGGAAAGCCAAGCAAGTAACACTAACTCTGATTCACAAGTCCTAATCACTTCACAGGAAAGGATTAGAGTTAGTGAAAATTGAGTTAGCCAACAATTTCTAATTACAAATTAATACTTGAGTGTTTCAACTCAAGGGTTTCCTATTAATCAACTCCAAAGCTAAGTTGGGAGTTCTACTCCATTAACATGAATGTCATTTTTACAAACATGTAAAGGGAGTAGATAGGAGACATAGTAATTAAAATTAAATTAATAAAAGCAAATTTGGAGGTGATAATTAATTAAAAGAAATCAAACAAGTAATGAAATTAAATATAAAAATAGTTCATTGAATTAATAAATTCAAAATTAACAATATCCAAACATGACCACGAACAATTAAATGGAAAACAAAAGAGTAAAGTGATAGAAAGGCAAACTATAACGAAGAAGACTTCACTTGAAGGTAGTAGCAGCTCTCTCAATATCCAATCCAAAAGTAAAACTAAGAAATACTAAGAACCCTAGGAGAAGTAGTGTTTTTTTTTCTCTCTAGAATTTAAAAACTCAACAAAAATTAAAGTGAAAGTAAAAGTGAAGTTTGTCCTGAGTCTCTGCTACACCCCTGCCTCTAGTCTGCATTTTTGGGCTTGAAATTGGGTCCAAAATCAGCCCAAAATCGCCCCCTGCGAGTTTTGATTAATGCAATACGTGACACTCTGTCACGCGTACGCGTCGGCCACGCGTATGCGTCGCTGGTCTTCTGTGCTTCTCACCCATACGTGTCAGCCATGCGTACGCGTCGCTGTGAAATGCTCCAAGTCACACGCACGTGTCAGCCATGCGTGCGCGTTGCTCCTCGCTGCTCAACTCCTTAGTTTCTTGTCTTCCTTCCTCTTTAACATGCTTCCTCTTCCTCCTTTGAGCAATTCATGCCCTGTAAACCTAAAAACAGTTGACAAACACATCACGGTATCGAATGGTAATAAAGGAGAATCAAAAGCTGACAATTTAAAGGCCTAGGAAGCAAGTTTTAAATCATAACACACAATTAGGAAGGATATGAAAAACATGCAATTTACATGAATAAGTATGGGATTAGTTGACACAAAATCACTCAATTCAGTCTAAAATATATCATAAAATAGTGGTGTATCACGCAAGTCCCTGCGCTTGACTTCATTAAAAAGTCACGTGGCTCGCGATTTGAGGGGCTTTTTTGCCCATTTCTAAAGGCTTTAGAGCATATTTGAAGGGGGAAGCAACACCATACTCATACCATACTTCATACAACATTTTAGGAGTAGTTTTAGGGTAGTTTTAGTTTAGGTTTTCCTCTCAATTTCATTAGGGTTCTAATTAGGTTTTCAATGTAGCATTTTATAGTTCAATTTTGGTTTTGGATTTTGTTATCCTATTGTAAGTATTCCCTAATTTTCTCTTTTATTACACTTCTTGTTCTACATTTTCTTACACTTTAATTTCCTTTGTCAATATATATATAGTTTTGAAATTTTAGATTTCTAGTTGTTGAATTTGATATTTGATGTTTATTTTATGTTTGTTGAGTTGCCTTTTTTTATTTTGATCATTTGTGGTTCATAGCTTTTATCATTTTTCCAATTTTGCCATGTTTTGTGAATATGCCTACCATGTGTTTGATGAAATACCAATTTTGATTATGGGATAAATTTTCACCCCTTGGCTTAGGAAAATGAAATTATGGAATACTAGAGTTATAATGTCCAACATTTAGTGATAATTCTTGGGTTGTTAGTTGTTATTGTTACCACCTACGCTAGCTTCTTACTAAGATAATTAGTAAGTAGCTAGGATTTGTGGATTAATAACGATTATGCTCACTTAACCTACTCTTCGATGTTAAGGGTTGACTTAGTGAGATTAATCCATCATAATTATCATAGTTGTGGTTATGGCAAGGAAGGAATTTCATAACTCATCCCAACTCAAGGTTTCACTTATGTTTTGAATCACATTTCCCAATTTTGAGTCTTACTTGTTTATATTACATACATAGTTCTTTCATTCCTTTATTACTTTATTAATTGCAATTTTGTCTTGTTATTTTATCTCTTTATTTGTTTCCTTCATTATTGAAAAACCCCCTTACTTGTCACAACCAAAATTGTGCACTCTTAGGCATTAATTCCTAGGGAAGACGACCCGAGAGTTTTAATACTCTCGGTTAATTTGATTTGAATTGTGACATCTTTTGAAATTGAAATTTGATTTGAGCATTATTCATTGGCTTGGAACTATACTTACAACGAAGTTATTTCCTCTAACCAAGAAGAAAATTCTAAGCCGACGGTTTTGCTCTTTCAATGACCTTATGGAAATAGATTGTAATATATGATCTAATTCAGCTTAGTAAAAACTCTTACACTGTCAATTCAGGATTAATGGGAGGTGCATTGTATTTTTGGGATGAGACTTCTCATACTTTTCACACCCCATATGGTATGATTCCGCTTACTCTTCTAGATGTTGCTGCTATAACTGGCTTACCTCCCTTGGGAGAGAAAATTTTAACTACTACCAAGTCGACCACAGAAGTTAAGTATGCCATTGCTATCTCTTCCACCACCTACCAGAACTTCATTCTTAATAACAGAGGTCAAGATGAAGCACCTGTTTCTAATAATGAGCACATAGCCTTTCTTCTCTATTGGTTGAGAGGCATTGTTTTCTGTTCCCGGAGTATTCAAGTTGAAGACACTTATCTCCCATTGGCCATTATGTTAGCCGAAGGTAGAAAGTTGTGTTTAGCCAAATTATTTCTGCCTCGACTATATTTCACTCTGGATCAGATCACAGACCTTATGAGGGAGAAGAAGAGAATCACTAATGTTGACGGTCCCATTTGGTTTTTTCAATTGTGGTTGTCTGCCATTTTTGAGTCTGAGCGATAACCGCATTTGACCCAAAAAGGTCTTACAGATTCTGTTATTGGGACACCATCTGCTCAACTTAGTTTTTCTTGACAAGTTGATGGCCTCACATGATAAAATGAAACACTTCTTCCATGCTTTCTATTACTTGCCAGAGAAAGACCACAACATCAATTTAACTCCTTTTGCTAATTCTCAAACTAGTCTGGAATGGTTGACGCGATCTCTTATCCCAACTAAGATTTCACAAAAGGAAAGTATCATTATTTGGTCATAATTATTGACTTCTCAACTACTTTTTTCTGGATTCCTAGGTGAAGATGACCTAAGAACAACAGTCTACATGCCAAATGCTGTTTCTAAACAGTTTGGTTTAGCTCAAGTCATTCTGTCTCCTTACCATCTTTAAGAGTCTCAATCTTTACATATTAAAGCCACTTCACCAGAAGATCTGTTGAACTTTTAGAAGGATAATGCTTCGCGGAGAAATAAATTCCACCTATGCGCTTTTAAACCTTGTATGTTAACCACATATTCATTCTTTTCTTGGTGGAAAACCTATTACTCTTCCATGAAGGTCACTTTTAGTGCCTGTTGTCAAAGAAATGACCACTGCTCTTGTAATGCAATAAGTGAGGAAAGCATCAATCGTTAAAAAAAAAATAATTACAACTAAATTATTTGCCCATTCGAATTTAAAAAATTATGCCCTTTTCTGTGCTGTTGTTATTAATGTTATTTTCTTCATGCATAATGCCTTCTAAGAATGACATCTGTTTTAATTATTATTATTATTATTATTTACAGAAGAAATAATCACCTCACTTGCTGCCAATCCTCCTTTGAGAAAGACTTCTAGTAGGCTTGTAGAAAAAAAGAAACTCAATTTTAACTACTCAAGCCACCGGATAAAGAGAAGACTTGAACCAATTACAATGTCAACATCTTCAAATAGTGATGATAAGGATGACATATCAAATACTTCCGATGGCAACCTTGACAGACCGGTAGTCTCTCAAAAAAATGAAGAGGAACACGAGAGCAACTCGTCTAGTGATAAAGCAGTGAGTAAATCCTCTTCAGAAGATAATGATGTTGATGCTCTTAGCCTCAGTGGTCAACTTGCTTCTCAGGTATCTTTATATATTCTCACATCCTCTATATTAAAAATAGCATTATCTTGAAGAACTTAAATGATGATGATGTCTCTCATGCTGATTTTTTTTAATCTCATTAATTACCTTCATCCTCATTTCACTTCTTGCTTTAGGTCACCACGGCTCCTACCACTTCACGGATTGTGCCTAGCACTGAAAATCTGATGACTGCCACATCTGATAAGCCTACACTTAACCCCAAAGCTAATAAGATATGACATGTCATTTAGCCTGATTATTAGTATCTCTTCCTTATATCCCACTTTTTTTTTATGTTGACACATTCTTTTGCATTTTTGTTTAGCTTTAAATTCTAAAATCCCCCAAATGAACGGTTAGAAGGCCATAATTGAATGAAGCATATGCATGTAGTATGGATACACAGAAGGCCATAGTTGAATCTTGCTCTACCATTCAAAGTCACCTTCCAACAGAGCAGCTTGGTGCACGAAATTGTGATCTCAGGCAACGGCGCCAAAAACTCTATATGCACGTCTTAATAAATCATTTTTTTCATTCACAACTTCGATACAACTAACCAGCAAGTGCACTGGGTCGTCCAAGTAATAAACCTTACGTGAGTAAGGGTCGATCCCACGGAGATTGTTGGTATAAAGCAAGCTATGGTCACCTTGTAAATCTCAGTCAGGCGGATATCAAAAGGTTATGGAGTTTTTGAAATTAAATAATAAGTAAACATAAAATAAGGATAGAAATACTTATGTAATTCATTGGTTAGAATTTCAGATAAGCGTATAGAGATGCATTCGTTCCTCTGAACCTCTGCTTTCCTGCTGTCTTCATCCAATCAATCTTACTACTTTCCATGGCTGGCTTTGTGTAAGGACATCACCGTTGTCAATGGCTACTTTTTATCCTCTCTGGAAAATGGTCCGATGCGCTGTCATTGCATGGCTAATCGTCTGGAGGCATCACCTTTGTCAATGGCTGCATCCTATCCTCTTGTGAAAATGGTCCAAATGCTCTGTCACAGCACGACTAATCATCTGAGGTTCTCGATCATATTGAAATAGGATTCACCATCCTTTTGCGTCTGTCACTACGCCCAGCACTCGCGAGTTTGAAGTTCGTCACAGTCATTCAATCCCAGAGTCCTACTCGGAATACCACAGACAAGGTTTAGACTTTCTGGACTCTCATGAATGCCGCCATCAATCTAGCTTATACCACGAAGATTCTGATTAAGAGATCCAAGAGATACTCATTCAATCTAAGGTGGAACGGAAGTGGTTGTCAGGCATGCGTTCGTGGGGGAATGATGATGATTGTCACGTTCATCACATTCAGGTTGAAGTGCGAATGAATATTCTAGAAGCGGAATAAGTTGAATTGAATAGAAAAACAGTAGTATTTTGCATTAATCTTTGAGGAACAGCAGGAGCTCCACACCTTAATCTATGGAGTATAGAAACTCTACCGTTGAAAATACATAAGTGAAAGGTCCAGGCATGGCCGAGAGGCCAGCCCCCATGATCTAAGAACCAGGCGTCCAAAGATGATCCGAACATGTCTAATAAAAAAGTCCTATTTATAATAAACTAGCTACTAGGGTTTACAGAAGTAAGTAATTGATGCATAAATCCACTTCCGGGGCCCACTTGGTGTGTGCTTGGGCTGAGCTTGAATGTTACACGTGCAGAGGTCATTCTTGGAGTTGAACGCCAGTTTGTAACGTATTTCTGGCGTTCAACTCTGGCTTGTGGCGTGTTTCTGGCGTTTAACTCCAGACAGCAGTGTAGTACTGGCGTTCAATGCCCTTTTACGTCATCTAAACTCGGCCAAAGTATGGACTATTATATATTGTGGGAAAGCCCTGGATGTCTACTTTCCAACGCAATTGGAAGCGCGCCATTTTGAGTTCTGTAGCTCCAGAAAATCCACTTTGAATGCAGGGAGGTCAGAATCCAACAGCATCAGCAGTCCTTCTTCTACCTCTAAATCTGATTTTTGCTCAAATCCCTCAATTTCAGCCAGAAAATACCTGAAATCACAGAAAAACACACAAACTCATAGTAAAGTCCAGAAATGTGAATTTAACATAAAAACTAAAGAAAACATCCCTAAAAGTAACTAGATTCTACTAAAAACATACTAAAAACAATGCCAAAAAGTGTATAAATTATCCGCTCATCACAACACCAAACTTAAATCATATTGACTTGCTGAGTCAATATTTTATTCTGAGCCAATATGGCATTCAAAGTATCAATTTCAAGAACTCCCTTCTTCATAGGTGTCCCATTACGCACAGGATTCCTATCAAAAGTGTACATGAACTGGTTATTAGCAACCATGTCAATGAGTTCTTGAACTTCTGCAGGCGTTTTCTTTAAGTGAATGGATCCACCTGCAGAGGTATCCAATGACATTTTAGCTAATTCAGACAGACCATCATAGAATATGTCCAGGATGGTCCATTCTGAAAGCATGTCAGAAGGACACTTTTTGGTCAGTTCTTTGTATCTCTCCCAAGCTTCATAGAAGAATTCACCTTCTTTCTGTCTGAAGGTCTGAACATCCACTCTAAGCTTACTCAGCTTTTGAGGAGGAAAGAACTTGGCTAAGAAAACCTTGACCAGCTTATCCCAAGAGTTCAGGCTATCCTTAGGTTGAGAGTCCAACCATATTCTAGCTCTGTCTCTCACAGCAAAAGGGAAAAGCATGAGCCTGTAGACTTCAGGATCTACTCCATTAGTCTTAACAGTATCACATATCTACAAGAATTCAGTTAAAAAATGAAAAGGATCTTCAGATGGAAGTCCATGAAACTTGCAGTTCTGCTGCATCAGAGAAACTAATTGAGGTTTTAGCTCAAAATTATTTGCTCCAATGGCAGGAATGGAGATGCTTCTTCCATGTAAATTGGAATTAGGTGCGGTAAAGTCACCAAGCATCCTCCTTGCATTATTATTATTTTCGGCTGCCATCTCCTCTTCTTGTTGGAAAATTTCTGAAAGGTTCTTGCTGGATTGTTGTAATTTAGCTTCTCTTAGTTTCCTCTTCAGAGTCCTTTCAGGTTCTGGATCTGCTTCAACGAGAATGTTCTTGTCCTTGCTCCTGCTCATATGAAAAAGAGGGACAGAAAAATAATAATAGGGATCCTTTTTACCACAGGTATAGAGGTTCCCCTGTGTGAGTAGAAGAAGAAAAGAATGTAATGTAAAGAAAGAAACACAAGAGTAAGGAGAGCAGAGATGTGGGATGAAGAGAGGTGTTAGTAGATGAATAAATAAATAGAAGGAGATGAGAGAGAAGGAGAATTTTCAAAAATTATTTTTGAAAAAGAGTTAGTGATTTTCGAAAATAGTTTTGGAAAAAGGTTAGTAATTTTTCGAAAATTAAAATCAAAAATTAAAATAATTAGTTAATTAAAAAGAAATTTTGAAAAAGAGGGAAGATATTTTCGAAAATTAGGAGATAAAGATAAGAAAAAGATTTTTGAAAAATATTTTTAAAATTTTCGAAAATAAATAAGAAAAATGAAAAAGATTTGATTTTTGAAAAAGATTTTTTAAAAAGATAAGATTTTTAAATTGAAAATTTGATTTGACTCATAAAAATAACTAGATTTTAAAAATTTTTGAAAAAGTCAAATCTAATTTTCGAATTTTATGAGTGAAAAAGGGAAAGATATTTTTTTGATTTTTGAATTTTTAATGATGAGAGGGAAAAACACGAAAATGATGCAATGCATGAAGATTTTTAGATCAAAACAATGAATGCATGCAAGAATGCTATGAATGTCAAGATGAACACCAAGAACACTTTGAATGTCAAGATGAACACCAAGAACATATTTTTGAAAATTTTTAATGCAAAGAAAACATGCAAGACACCAAACTTAGAAATCTTTGATGCTTAGACTCTATGGATGCAAGAATGCATATGAAAAACATCAAGATCAAACAAGAAGACTTACCAAGAACAACTTGAAGATCATGAAGAACACTATGAATGCATGAATTTTTCGAAAAATGCAAGATGAACATGCAATTGACACCAAACTTTCAACTTGACTCAAGACTCAAACAAGAAACATGAAAATACTTTTTTATTTTTATGATTTTATGATTTTTTTTGGATTTTTCGAAAATTAATTTGAAAAAAGAAAAATAAGGATTCCAAAATTTTTAATATGAATTCCAAGAATCTTGCACTCTTATTCTAAAGCTCCAATCTGAGGGTTAGACATGGCTTAATAGCCAGCCAAGCTTTAGAAGATACAAATCAGGTATACAACAGCTGAAACTTCATCCAACTTCATATACTTATAAGTGGAAGCCTTAGTCCAAGAAGACATGGCTTTACAGCCAGCCAGGCTTCAACATGCTTCATGAAACACTAGAATTCATTCTTAAAAATTTTGAAAAAAAAAATATATTTTTGAAATGATTTATATTTTAAAGTTTTTTTTTCGAAAACAAAGGAGAAAATTTTTGAAAGATTTTTGAAAATAAAACTAAAAGAAAATTACCTAATCTGAGCAACAAGATGAACCGTCAGTTGTCCAAACTCAAACAATCCCCGGCAACGGCGCCAAAAACTTGGTGCACGAAATTGTGATCTCAGGCAACGGCGCCAAAAACTCTGTACGCACGTCTTAATAAATCATTTTTTTCATTCACAACTTCGATACAACTAACCAGCAAGTGCACTGGGTCGTCCAAGTAATAAACCTTACGTGAGTAAGGGTCGATCCCACGGAGATTGTTGGTATGAAGCAAGCTATGGTCACCTTGTAAATCTCAGTTAGGCGGATATCAAAAGGTTATGGAGTTTTCAAAATTAAATAATAAGTAAACATAAAATAAGGATAGAAATACTTATGTAATTCATTGGTTAGAATTTCAGATAAGCGTATAGAGATGCATTCGTTCCTCTGAACATCTGCTTTCCTGCTGTCTTCATCCAATCAATCTTACTCCTTTCCATGGCTGGCTTTGTGTAAGGACATCACCGTTGTCAATGGCTACTTTTTATCCTCTCTGGAAAATGGTCCGATGCGCTGTCACTGCATGGCTAATCGTCTGGAGGCATCACCCTTGTCAATGGCTGCATCCTATCCTCTTGTGAAAATGGTCCAAATGCTCTGTCACAGCATGACTAATCATCTGAGGTTCTCGATCATACTGGAATAGGATTCACCATCCTTTTGCGTCTGTCACTACGCCCAGCACTCGCGAGTTTGAAGTTCGTCACAGTCATTCAATCCCAGAGTCCTACTCGGAATACCACAGACAAGGTTTAGAATTTCTGGACTCTCATGAATGCCGCCATCAATCTAGCTTATACCACGAAGATTCTGATTAAGAGATCCAAGAGATACTCATTCAATCTAAGGTGGAACGGAAGTGGTTGTCAGGCACGCGTTCGTGGGGGAATGATGATGATTGTCACGTTCATCACATTCAGGTTGAATTGCGAATGAATATCTTAGAAGCGGAATAAGTTGAATTGAATAGAAAAACAGTAGTACTTTGCATTAATCTTTGAGGAACAGCAGGAGCTCCACACCTTAATCTATGGAGTACAGAAACTCTACCGTTGAAAATACATAAGTGAAAGGTCCAGGCATGGCCGAGAGGCCAGCCCCCATGATCTAAGAACCAGGCGTCCACCCTGGATGTCTACTTTCCAACGCAATTGGAAGCGCGCCATTTTGAGTTCTGTAGCTCCAGAAAATCCACTTTGAGTGCAGGGAGGTCAGAATCCAACAGCATCAGCAGTCCTTCTTCTACCTCTAAATCTGATTTTTGCTCAAATCCCTCAATTTCAGCCAGAAAATACCTGAAATCACAGAAAAACACACAAACTCATAGTAAAGTCCAGAAATGTGAATTTAACATAAAAACTAAAGAAAACATCCCTAAAAGTAACTAGATTCTACTAAAAACATACTAAAAACAATGCCAAAAAGCGTATAAATTATCCGCTCATCACAGCTCCATACTACACCTCCCACAACCAAGACTGTTAACAAATCCATCCTGCTTCCGTTGGCCCAACAACTCGGTGCCATTCTATCCAAACCTGTTTTGACACTTGCCACCGATCCAGACTTTAAGGCTCAACTTTCTGATATTCTTCAAATAGTTTCAAGTACACCACATCCTGAGACTATTCATCCTTTGTTGGCTCACTTGCGAAAGGTTTATGAGGACCTTTACATCAAATTTTTGGACTCGCAAGCAGCTATCTCGTCATATCAACAATCAACTGAGGCTCTTTCTAAGTTGAAACAGGACACCTCATCTTTTGAGACTTCCAAGACTACGCCAACTGCGCATATTGCAAAAGCTAAAGATCGGGCTCATGAGTTATCTGAGGAGATTTAAGACTTGGAACAACAGCTGACTGTCAAGAGAGAAGTAAAAAATAGGATGGATGCTACTTTGATAAAGAATGAGGGTCAATTTACCAAAGCAAGCAACATGCTTGATAGTAGCAATACATCCTTACCGTCACTTGAAGAGAAGATCCTCTCCTCACATGAAGCTTCAAAAGAAGCCAGAAGCTTTCAGACCGCTCTCCAAACTAAAGTTGCTCGTTTGAAGGAGATCTTTGAAGCTTAGTCTTGTATTTCTTATGTAAAATTCTGTCATTTTAATATGTCCTTGCAATCTTCACTTTTGAACTTTTAGAGTTTTTTTTTATTATTTGCTTTTGTATGCACATTATCTTTATCTTGTAGACTGGTCGACACTTGTTATCTTCGGGAAGTTATTACATTACTTCACACTGAACCAATTATTAATATTACAGTGACCTCTTTTATATTTCATTTGAGATGACCCCCATATCTGTTTATATCAGGTTGCATTGGTGCATGCCATCTCGAGTGTATTCGCCTTAAGTGCTGTCAAAGCAAATCGAATGTGCATTTGTTGACATGCTTCTAGCTTTACACAGGTTTATTCACTAAACCTTTTAGTTCTATGTTGGTATGTACTATACTGCACTCACAAAATAATAAGTTATTTTCTGTATTGACTCTTATTTTAAATTAATGCATTGGACACATATTTGCCTTATAATCTTAATGCTTTACACTGTCAATGAAATTTGCAATTCATAGAAATTACATGGGAATGTTAGTTTTTAAACTTGCCTTGACACTTTAACTGGATGTTTTTGTATCCTTAAACATGTGGAATTTTTATCTCATGAATGCCTGGCCTATATACTTTCAAATACTTGCCATTTATTGAAGGAATTCTCCCTCCTGATCTGACTTCAATAATCTTATAGGCATTTTTAGAATAAATCTTGTCAACCATATAAGGTCCTTCCCAAGTTGGAGACCACTTACCATAAGTTTTGACTTTTTTCTATAGGCAAAATTGTCTTCCACGCTAAATCTCCAACTGCAAATGTCTTTGCTTTAACACGGCGGTTGTATGATTTTGACACAATCTCTGTTTGTCGAATCACCCGCTCTAAAGCTCTCAACCTTTCATCATCTAGTTCATTGAGCTCATCATATAAAGAATTCCAATAATTTACTATGGGTATCTCATCTTGTCTGGCCACCCTTATACTTTTCAAATTGATGTCAATTGGCAACACCGCATTATGACCGTAAACTAATTTATATGGGGTGGTTCTAGTAGAACCTCTTAGAGAATTTCGGTAAGCCCAAAGAACTTGATTGAGAGTTTGGTGCTAATTTCTTGGCTGCCTCCCAATGTGTTTTTTAATTAATACAATCAAAATTTTATTCGCTGCCTCTACTTGTCCATTTGCTTGGGCATAATACGGTGTAGAAGAAAGCATTTTTATATCCCTAGACTTGGGATATTCCATGACCTTTTTTTCAATGAACATGGTTCCTTAATTAGTGGTAATAGACTGAGGAATTCCAAACCTATGCACAATATGCTCCTCAATGAAATCAATTATTTTATTGTGAGTCACCTCCCTTAAAGGGATAGCCTCTACCCATTTAAAAAAAAAAATAATCAACACCAACCAAAATGAACTTATGATCTTTAGAAGAAGGTGGTGAATCTGCCCGATAAAATCTAAACGGCCATGGCTTAAGTATAACATGCAATTCTGACGCTGGAATATGCTGAAGGCTTCCATGGTTTTGGCATTCCTCACAGGACCTAACATAATTTATACAATCTCTTTGAATAGTTAGCCAATACAATCTTCTCCTATTTATCACCCATTTTATTTTTTCCCTGACTGATGGGCCCCACAGATTCTCTCGTGCACTTCGGCAAGAGCCAAATACGCTTCTTTTTCTCCCAAATATGTTAAGAGATTTCCGTCAACAGATTTCTTAAACAACTCATTATTCATTAGAACATAACTTTGAGCCCTATATTTAAGTTTTCAATTGACATTAAGACTTGAGTTTTCTAAATATTTCACAATTGGTACTCTCCAATCTTCTGGGTCTAGTTGTTCTAATAACAACACTCAAACTCGCTCTACAACTTTGTAGCCACATTGAAATACTTTCTTAAATTTTCACTAACACACCTATACTCAAGTGATACTTGACGGATTACAAGCTGTGAATCTGCAAAAATTTCTACATTTTTCACTCCTCTTTCTAATAATAGTTCTAGTCTCATTATTAACACTTCATATTCTGCCTCATTGTTGGAACATGAATAATTCAATTCAAAGAGGAATTTACTTGGCTCGCCACTTGAAGAAATAATTAAAATACCTATACCAATACCACCCTTATGACATGAACCGTCAAAATATAATTTCTAAGGCACCAAACCAACAAAACCCAGTAAACTTCATCAATGTCAATATAAGGATGGTCAACCAGAAAATCAGCTAGAACCTGACCCTTAACGGCTCTCGCAGGAACAAAATATAAAGAAAATTCCGTTAAGGCCAACATCCGTTTTCCTAGTCTACCATGCAATATTGGAGAAGACAACATATATTTAAGAACATCAAATTTAGAAATTACATAAACATTCCTAGGAATTACTTAGGTTTAAACAAGAAAAATATAAAGCTAAACAAAGTTTTTCAATTGGAGAATAACGGTTCTCAACATCATTTAGCACGCGACTTAGGTAATAAATTACTCTTTCATTGCCGTCCTCATCTTCTTGAGCCAACATTCTGCCAATTGTTACTTCAAAAGCTAACACATGAAGTTTTAAAGGTGCTCCGTGCCTTGAAGGTATTATAACAGGAGGATTAGTCAAGTACTGCTTGATGTTGTCAAAAGCTTCCTAATGCTCTACCTTCCACTGGAACTCTTCCTCTTTTTTCAACTTGATCAGAGGTGCAAAAACCTTAGTTTTCCTTGACAGATTGGAAATGAACCTTCTAAGGTAATTGACCTTCCCTAAAAATGCTTGTAGTTGTTTTTTGTTAGCTAGAGGAAGAGCCTCTAAGATAGCCTTTATCTAGTTCATGTCAATTTCAATCCCTTTTTTCTGCACCAAGAAACCAAGAAAATTCCCTGCACGATACTCTTTTTTAGCATTTGATTTGACAACCACATCATCAACATAAATTTTCATAAAATTTCCAATAAAATCATGAAAAATTTTATTCATCGCCCTTTGATAAGTTGCACCATAATTTTGAGTCCAAATGGCATCACAACCATTCAAAAGTTCCTAAAGCACCAGGACACCTAAATGCAATTTTTGACACATCTTCTTCAGTGATATATATATTTGATTATAACCTGAATATCCATCCATAAAACTTAAAATTTCATGACTAGCAGTAGAAACTATCAACATATCAGCTATAGGCATTGGATATTCATCTTTTGGTGTTGTAGAATTTAAATCTCTAAAACCAATACAAACCCTTAATTTTCCATTTTTCTTCATGACAGGAACAACATTAGAAATCCAGTTGACATACCTTGCTATTCTTATAAACTTAGCCTTAAGAAGTCTTTCAATCTCTTCTTTAATCTTCTGCACGACTTCGGGAGCAAATCTCCTTGGTGGCTTCTTGATAGGTTTGACATTGGCTTTCAGTGGCAATTGATGCTCTACTAAATCACGACTCAAACCTGGCATTTCTTCATAATCCCATGAAAAATAGTCACAATATTCCTTTGATATTTCCACCATTTCTTTTTTGAAATCATCAGGCAACATCTTGCTCACATATGTTGGTCTAGGATGATCACCGTTACCAATATCTACCTCCTCCAAAGGATCCTGCACCTCACCTTTTTTCACATTGTCAATATTTTTTTTTCAAAACCTAAAGGACCATCATCATATACACAATCATAAGGTACACTATCAATGCCCCCTTCTCTGTCTGCCATATAGGCTGACAGCCAAGCCAGTTGGCTCGTCAACCTCATCATCTAAGTCTCTCTTGAGGCTGTATTCACCCCGGCCTTAGGGACCAAAATAAAATCATTCGTATCTATTTTGCACCTTTCAATATTTTCAGGATTAAATGCCTTGATGTCAACTGTCAGGCAGCTTCACTCCAGGATTATATATCCTGAACTCCATATGCATCTCATCATAGTAATAGGTACTATTGTCAGCAAGAACTTCTTTTACTCCTCCATCTGCATTCCACAAAATCTATTTTTGATGTAGTGAATGGAAAATCATCCATTCCTTGAATCCAATCACATCCCAAAAGCAACTTAAAACCTGCTTTAGATGGAACAATAACAAATAGAGTTGGCCTATTGATAGAACCAACCTCAATTCACAATAGAACCACACCTCTAACGGAAGAAATCCTTCCATTAAAATCTGTCACCCCAATGCTACTTTTGATCAAATCCTTTTTAGTCTTCCCAAGCCTTCCCATCATTCTTTCAGGCATGAGATTGACAGCAGCTCCCCCGTCAACTAAAATCTTATTAACTATCCTTTCATCAACACGAGCCTTGATATGCAGTGGACACAAATATTCCTTGTCATTTTCAGTTGGTTTCTCAAACAATCCTCCACCACACATATTGTCATCTAGCAATAAGCATTCGCTTCTAGGAAAAATATCATAACAATCATCTTCTAATGATTCTACTTCTCGGACTTGACTATACTCCTCTGGTAGTATTGACACCACAGCTATAGGTTGCTTAACACCAAATATTGGTTCTAAGCTGTCATCAAAACCAGTGTCAAAATTGTCAGTAATTAAATTTTTATCTTTTTCTCCCTGTTTTCAACCATTACCTTCTTTCCAGCAAGATTCTTCTTTACATTTTTATTGTAGGGTGATTGGAAGAATTCCCTGTTTCTGCAGACTTGGCTATGGTTGGCAAAGGAGAAAAATCTACACCGTGCCCCTTGTATGGATCTAAAGGAACATACTCAGGTATATTCTCTTTTTACTCAAAGGTTGTAAAAAGAGAATACTTTGGAATATTTTGACAATTTGGCCAAGGAGAATAATTAGAAACCTGCTGCATGTTAGGATTATAACAGAATAAATTGGCTTTGAGGGAATAGGTATATTTTTTGGAATATATACACTACCTCCATCTTGTGCATGATTCATGTTCCATAACTGGGACTCATAGTACATGGGCTTAAAAGGTCTAGACCTCACCCACTTGTGTTTTTCCTCTTGAGAAAGTGATAGGTTGATTCTGCACATTTTTCACATTCTAGACCCATTTATTATTTGAAATTTTGGTGGGAGGAACCCCTTGTCTTTTGAGAAAATCCATCGAGTTTTTCATCAATCATGACTACAGTCTTCATCTTCTAGTTGATGGGTTCTATCCCAGTGCTATTAACACACTTGTTCAAAGAAGTCTGACCGCCCAACTTTTGTTTTTTCTCAGCTATTTTTCGTTTTAGCTCATTAGTTTCATTCTCTTTTTCAGTAATCTTCTTTTTCAACTCAGCCTTTTCTTTCTCTTCAACTTTGTACTTTTCAAACTCCTTTGCAGCTTCCTTGTCAAAAACAGCACTACACTTTGGGCACATAGCGATAGTACTATCAAATTCTTTAATTCTCAACAAAAAATCTAACAAATCCTCACCAAGACGAGGACAAACTGGATTTTTGTCTTGCTCAAAAATTCTCAGGTCTTTATTTTCATCTTGAGCACTAGTCACTGTAGCATCAATTCCTACCATGTTAACTGACAAATTGAATGGCTCAACATAATTTGAATCAACAGCAAAGGTTCAGTGTCCACCTTCATAGCAGTTTTATCCTCAAACTTCAACCTTCCCTCCTCAATGGCTTTTTGTATCAAATCCTTGAAACAAACACAATTATTAGTGGTGTGTGAGAATACCTGATGAAACTTACAAAATTTTTTATTCTTTATTTCATCAGTTGAAGGCAACTTTTTTTCTTTCGCTAAAATAAGCTGCTTATCTTTTAATAAAACTTCAAATTCTTGACCTGCCTTAGAAATATCAAAAGAATACGTCTTATTTTCAATTTTGGAATATGAAGAATTTTTTTCTTTTCCTTTAACAGGCTTCAAAGATTTGCATACATAAGGAGAAGGCCCACGTAATTCAGCAATATAAACTTCTTTCCCATCTGAATCACTGCTATCGGAAAAACAATCAATATATGCAACCTTTTTTGAACCTTTTTGAAATTTTCTTCTTCTTTCTTAATTTTCTCTATTTGTCTTACTCTCTGAGCTAACTGGGAAAGATATAAAGTATATTGATTGACAAGTTTCTTCCTAACTCCAAATTCTAACCCATTAGTAGCCATTTTGACAACTTCAGTTTCTAGAATCGGAGTAAAACACTTATTTCTCATGTTTCTAAACCGCGCCAAATAAGTGTCAATGGATTCTCCCTCTGTATGTCTCACAGAGAATAAATCCGTAAAGCTAACTTTCAATTCACCTCGAAAAAATTGATCATGAAAACTTTTTTCTAACTGCGCCCAAGAATGAACAGGATTTGGTCTGAAGTTGGAGAACCATGTAAATGCATTTTTTGTTAAAGAAGAAGAAAAATATCTCATCTTGAGATATTCATTAGTAGCTACTTTCCCAATTTCAACGGTATATCGAGCAATATACTCTACTGTGGACTCATTTTCTTCTCCCGAAAATTTTGTAAGGGATTTTGGAATTTTCCAACCCCTTGGAAGCTCTACTTGTTGGACACATTCAGGAAAAGTGGACACAAAATATGGCCTATTTAAGCAACCAATATTAAATCCCAAACGGTTAAAACTTGTTCAACATATCATCAGCATTTTGACCATGTTTAGGCATATGAACATCATAATTAGGAATTGCTCCACCTTCTTGGTTGACATTATCAAGCCCTAAACCATGGTTATCATTTTCTTCTAAATTCACCACAGTAGCAATTCTGTTAACTTGCCTATTTAATTGTTCAATTTTAGTGTTTGTATTTTCTAAAAGAGGATTTAAGACTGTCACCATTTGATAAGTTAACATGTTTACTAGATCATGGTAGCTTTCATCCATCTGTTGCCTAATATTTGCTAAAGATCCAACAGTTTGACCAAGTTGATTAACAGGCATTGCTCTTGACATTTCAGGAAACACAGGCCTAGAGTTTTCTACCTTAGTAACAGTGGGTGTAGTAGAATTAGACACGCTATTATTTCCTGTGTTAATAGCATGTGAAAAATTTTATTGTGATATATGTGAACCTGACACCCCAGAAATAGGTACATTTGACATGTCATATGCATTATGGTAAAGAAGATTTTGAAAAGTTGAGTAGAGAGGCACATGCAATCTTTGTGTCACCATGGAGGGGACATACCCCGGTGGCAAGCCATAAGGCGGCCAACCACGGTATTTATGTGAGTTGCATTTAACTCTGAATGGGCATGGCCGATGCCATCATGGCTCACTGACAGCAAGGTAGGCTCTGCAATTGAAATCACGGGAGAATTTTTTGACTCATTTTCTCTAATCTCATTGCTAGAAGTAGAAGAAGATGCTGCAGATGTATTTAACATGTCAACTGACGCTGATTTCTTGGTCTCTGGAAACATAATCTTCCCATTCAAAACTCCTTATTTGTCTTTTGACAAAGTACAATCTACTGACAAGGTCCCACTGGGCGTGCCAATTTGTTTTACTCAAATTTTGTTAATGTTTAAAAGAAAATGTGGGTATCTCAATATCGCAATTGTATCGTCAATAAAAATTAAAAAAGATTGAAAGTAACAAATAAACAAAGAAATGCAATGTGCCGGAGGCAAAGTAAATTTCAGAAATTAAAACAAACGAGAAATTAAAGAGAAGATGAAGAAAGAAAAATAAATGTGAAAAGAACAGCAAGTAAAAGTAGAGAATTTTTATTAATAAAAATGGGAAAGAAACAAATTACGAGTGTTTGAGTTAAGAGGAATTACTTAAGATTCCCAATTTTACTTTGTGATGCCAAGGGGCTAAGAGCATTTTGAGTTTCTAAGTGTTTTCCAAAAGAACTGAACTCCCTACAAAATATGCTTAAAGCTCTATTTATAGACTAACCTAATGTCAACTGACAGTTACCAAGTGAAAATTTGAATGGCATCTGTAACTGTTCCCACACTTGTTGTTTGATACCAATTCAAAAAAATCAAAATAAATAATCACAGTGTCAAATGACCTAATTTAATTAAAATAAACATAAATATTATATACAAAAACATAACTATATAACTAATTATTTCTTTTTCATAATTTTTTATAAAAATAATATTTTTTGTATAACAATAATATAATATAGTTATATTTCAATTTTAATATTTTAATTTTAATTATA
>NC_029792.2:36392338-36392984 GCF_000816755.2 Arachis ipaensis
TTAATAATAGAAATTAGAAATGTAAATTTAAAATCTAAAATATGATAGAGCTAATTAAAATGAGAATTTTGACACCAATTTCAAAGTATTTGGCCTAAGATTGGGCCGAACAGATCAAACCGGTCGAACCGGACCCAAACATGCGCCCAATCGACACATTAAATAAAAGTGCGTCAGCTCATTTCCTTCCCATTTTCTGCATGCAAAATGCGCTGGGAAGCCAGAGGAAAGGGGAAGAACATCCTTCAAAAGCAAAACCCTCACTCAATCTTTAAACCCTTGTAACTTCTCGTCCCAAGCTCCGATCGCTACACTGTTTGTGGCCACGTGATCGCAGCGTCGAGCTCTAAAAAGCCTAGTATATCACAAGGTATCAAAACCATTGCTGTGTTTCAGTTTCTTTCTCCCTAAAATTCGAATTATATGAGCAATTATGTTGAAAATTGCTTGATTTCGGTGTTTAGGATCAAATTAACTTGGCGAACTTGTCGAGTCTTGTCCAATTTCCCGTTGGTAAGGTGAGAATCCTAGAACACTAGTTAAGTCTTTAATTTTGTGTGTTGGGTATTAAATATACATATATATATGTGTGTGTGTGTGTGTGTGTGTGTGTGTGTGTGTGTGTGTGTGTGTGTGTGTGTGTGTG
>NC_029792.2:36393193-36420059 GCF_000816755.2 Arachis ipaensis
AATTAGGTGCATATATATTGATTGGAGCTTGATTTGTGGACACTGGAAACTTGGTGGAGGATTGGGTATCATTGTTTTGAGGATCTTGAAACATTGGGGATGTGTTTGGTGCTTTTGGTGGTGTCTTGGGTAATAGTGAAAATCGGCAAAGGTATAGTTTAGGTTTTACGTATTTAATATATAATATTCTGTGAAAACTTAGGCTAGATGACCATAGGATAGGTTAGAATGTAAGAAAGTGTTCAATGCTTAGCACCTGTGATAAACATAATGATATGAGTTGAGTGTATGTTGGATGGTTGTTGCTTATGCTGATGATAGTATGTTAATTGATGAATTGGTGATGGATGATGTGATGGTATAATTATATGTGTATTGAGTGAGTTGTTGCTAATATTGTTGATGTAAAATAAGGAATTGAGGTTTGAAATTGTGTAAATATGAAGTATAGTTGAAGGTGGTGTGAAGTGAAGAATGTAGTGTTGTGATGGATGTGTTATGATATGATATTGTGCAGAATCTAGGTAAAAACTATGGATATGAGTTTGGTTTTAATGAAAATTGAGGTTTGAAGCTTTTTGTGTAAAACTAATTTTTGACCGAACTTTGATGAAGCATAACTTAGATTCCAGACCCTCAAATGATTTTAAATTTGTTTCATATAGAAACTGGGTCCGTGAAGTTTACGATGTTTGAAGAACGGATGGAAAATGTTTTAAAACGAAAAAGTTATGCGCGTCGGAAGTTCGGAGGGTAAAACTGAAAATTCTACAGCATTCAGTATTTTGCTAATTCTGCACAGCTTGCGTACGCGACTACTGCAAGCGACGCGAACAACCCTTTCGGGTTGGGATACTTGCGTACGCGAGCAGGGAGCTTGCGTACGCGAGCAATGTTTTTCTCACGTCGACGCGTACGCGTGGCCCCTGTTTTAGCAAACTTCTAAACCTCTATTTTCGTTCTTTTAGTCATAAATCATAGTAGTAAGCCATGTAATTAGATGAAGTTAGGAAATGGAGATAACTTGGGGATGAAGAAAGTTTGAGAAGTGATGATTTAGGTATGAAAAGGTAGGGTGCTTATGTATATGTGTGTGTGTGTATATATAATAATAATAATAATAATAATAATAATAATAATAATAATAATAATAATAATAATAATAATAATAATAATAATAATAATAATAATAATAATAATAATAATAATAATAATAATAATAATAATAATAATAATAATAATAATAATAATAATAATAATAATAATAATAATAATAATAATAATAATAATAATAATAATAATAATAATATAATAATAATAATAATAATAATAATAATAATAATAATAATAACAATAATAATAATAATAATAATAATAAACTATTTCAATTATGACACTGGCTAATGAAAGGAATAAATGTTGCATCTGAGCACTCTTTCTTAAAAGTGCGACCCTAGGAGATGATGGAAGGTGAGGATCCCCTTCCTCGTTCCTCCTGGTATTGTAAAATCGCCCCCAGCGAGATGGTGGAAGGTTAGGATCCCTTCCTTTGTTCCTCCTGGGCATACGAGAACGTACCTCTTGGGGGTACACGCAAGGATTGTAGTTTTGCCTCACTTGCTCCAGGTTGGTTAGTATAGAGGCTCCTTGGGTAGACGCAAGGGTTGTGGTTTCACCCCACTTGCTCTGGATTATGATAAACTATGTATAAAGATGCAAACGTATGATATATAAGTGATTTGACAGCCATAATGAATGATTATGAGATGTTAATAAATGAATATGAAATGTTATCTGAGATACGATTTTCCCTGGGTAAAGTATCGTGGTTTGCCACCACGCGTTCCAAGTTGAGACTCGATACTCTGTTGACCCCACGTCATAAGGGTGACTGGGCACGTATAAATTCCCGAAAATGGTAACCCCATTGAGTAAAGTTATATATATGAATGTATAAATTATGAATGAAAAAGGGAAAAATCTATGCAAAGACTCATGAGGATGCGCGATGGGGGACAGTCCAAGGGTTTAGCATCTGGACTTGTTGGGTTGGCTTGATAACCGACAGATGAGACTCATCAGCCATAGGACAGGCATGCATCATATGGATACTGCTTGAATTGCTTGTTTGCACATTAATTGGGTTTGCCTAAGTGATTATCATATGCTATTTGTCATATTTGTTATCTGTACTACTTGTATTTTACCTGTGATTGTCATTGTCTGCTTGTTTGTCTTTGTAATTTCATCCGAGATAGAGGAACGGAGGAAAGGTGGAGAGATTTAGGATTCTAGTTCAGTTTTGGTTAGATTTAAGGAATTAGTTTAGTTTAGAAAGCCTTAGAAAACCACCCATTTATGGCTTTTGTTTTTAGTTCCTTAAGCTTTATATCCGAGTGGCGGCATTCTAGGATTTCCTCTGGCATTCCCAGAACCTTATATCTTATATGCGTGGCACATTTACCATGTTGAGAACCTCCGATTCTTATTCCATACTGTGTTGTTGTTTTTCAGATGCAGGTCGAGAGGCACCTCGGTAGGCATCTGGAGCTTCTGCAGGGAATTGGTTTTAATTTTGGGGTTTCCTTTGTTATTTTGATATATGTATATATTTAGATCTCCTCTTATATACTTGTTTATTTTGCTCCTCCTAGAGGATTATGGAGAACTAAGGTTTTATCTATGTATTTTGGATTTGGGATATGTACATATGTATGTAAATATTTTCCGGCCAGTCTTGGCTTTGCAGGCTGAGTTAGGAGCTTGTTATTTTGTATTCTTGACCCTCTATTCTTACTTTCTGTTTATTTATGCCTTGAAACCTTAGTTTCTTCACACGCAAGTAATCACGTTTCCTGAGCGTTAAGCTTTTTATTTTGTGATTTTGTTTTGTCCGCTTTTCAAGGCTCCTTGTATACTGTATCCTTTTTAATATTATTATATCTATATTTTTATTTTTAGAGGTCGTAGCGCCTCACCACCTCTGTGTTACATCCTAGGTGTAAAGCTCTGTGTGGTAGGGTGTTTCATTATGGTATCAGAGCAGTTCGTTCCTATAGAGCCTGAGGAACGGACTGAATATGCTTCTGGGCATACTCTGGGTGCCTATACATGCTAATTAGGATATCTAACTGATATATGTGGCATGAATGTTCATGAGCATGCATTTGGGACTTTGAAGCACTAGACTTGCGATGTTGACACTGATCACCTTGATATCACTTGTTTGGTGTGAACAGGAACCAAATGTCGTCTCGTGGGAGCGGTCGTGGGCATAATCGAGGTCAAGGACGGAGAGGTAACGACATAACTATACCAGTAGGTAGTCTGACCAATTTTATGACCGCGTTGACGAGTGCTGCGGCTACCATTGGAGCTGTTGATGCTGCGACCAGCCGAGCGATGGATAGGATGGAACCACAAGTTAGAATTGGCAATGACGGTGGTGATGAATATGAAGGTGGAAATAATGCTTCGAGTGCAGTGGTACCAGTGGAGATAACAGGTTATCCGAAGTTAACTAACATAGGTCAAGCAGTGGGAGAAAGCTCAAGAGGGACCGAGGAGATAAGAAGTAATTGCCGGAAATCCTTCACAAAGAAAAAGGGAAAGAAGACGAAGATTACACCAAGGAGCCAAGGTTTCAAGAGGGGTCGTCTTGTCACTTCACATTTTCAATGTCGGAACAATGACCGAAGGAACGACAACCATCCAGATCCAAATTCAGAAGGGCAAACTAGTACTTAACCGGAAGACTTAAGGTGCCCAAGATGCAAGAAGTACTATCCAAATAGACCATGCAGGGCCAAACTAGGTGTATGTTAAAAGTGCGGGAAACTAGGGCATATGTCTCAGAATTGTCCATACAGAGAAGGTCGGAATGTAGCTGAATCTGATTCTCAGACCAGAGGTAATTGCCAACTAGCAGTTGAATCTTTTAACTACCTTGTATACTGTTAATATGTGACATTCATTCATGACGCATGACAAGTTTTGATAATCGTGAAGTCCAAGTCGATGATTAGTCGAAGACTATTAGTTGTTGAGATAGAGTGATATTGAGTTAACTTAGAGGAGTAGCTAGGCTTTTGAAGGTTAAGGATCAAAGTGACACAGTGAAAGCAGGTTGAATTATATCTAAGGAATCAGAACCGTTGAGAGCTACACGGAGTTATCATTTGAAATCCATTGACGGTAAAACTTCGAGGAAGAGGAATAGAGCGAATTCGACCTTTAGTTGTTAATTTTTTAAGAGGCGAGTGAAGAAAAGACCAAATCCCTATACACAAGATTTTCCAAGACAATTTTTGAAGGGAGTACTAGAAGAGGGAATTGTCTGACCAACTATTTCTCAGTGGGAAGCGCCAGTTATGCCAGTGAAGAAGAAAGAGAACGACAGAAAGCCTTATGAAGAGGAAGTGTGCCAACGAATCTTCGCGACTCGATCTAATCTTTCTTTTGAAACCTGCATTGAAACTCTATCCGAAGTTCTTCCTAAATGACTTGATTATCTTTCCAATTTTACTCCTTATGCGCATGAATCTTGTTTCTTCCAGGATGAATATGAGCTTATCCTGGTATAATTGCGTAATCCTTGAATCTTGTGTGCTCGCTGTGACTAGAGTTGCCCTTATTTGCAAACCGTATCCTTCGAAATCAGCTGAGACTTCTTGACTCTATATGCTCTGTTCTTTCTACCAAAGATCCTTGATTTGAACTCTTTTCTTGAAATGCACCTAGGTTCCTCTCCTTCTGTATTCCAATATTTCAGTACAACTCTATTTGACCGTGTACAAGATTTTCTTTCTAATTTCTCATAAATACCATTCATATTGTTCATTTGTCTTCCGAGTTTAATATTTTCTTGGAAATTAACTCGAGCCTATATTAATATCACGTACGAATCCTAGCTGTAACCATTAAGATATTGATTCCTTAGAGCAAGACTTTTGGACGTGGAAGGTGGAACTTGTAAGTGTGCACCATTTAGAGGAGTTTTGGAGCTTTAAAATTCTTGCTGACGGTAATACCTATGAGTAAGTTAACGCACTAGAGTGCACCATCTATATGGATGCCTGAATGTGCAAAGAGCTTTCAAATCTCAAGAGAAGGATTAACCTCTGTGCTAGTAGTCATGATACCCGAACTTAATTAACTACTCGGAATTATTGCGATGCATTACCAGAGGGGTTTAGGATGTGTGCGAATACAACATCGTGAAGTGGTGACGAACGCCCTGAGCAAGAAATTTCTGAGGAATGCTTGGATATAAATTTCGGAGGAAGGAATGCTAGGTAAATTAGAATTCTAAATTGGATATTGAGGGTGTAGTTGAAGGAGTCAAACTAAATCTATTGCAGTGTTAAAATGTGGCAAGGATGAGATACAGGAAGCATAAGAAGATGATAGAGAGCTACCGAGGATGTCAAAGTCTGGTAAACAAAAGGAAAATCAAGAAGAGATCGAGGGAAAACAAAGAATGAGACTAGGAAGAATGAAGAAACAGATTCGAAAATACAAGAAGAGATTAGTATGTCTAATGCAGAAAGTGGGAACGTAAGCCATTGTCCGAAGCCATCAAGAATGGATTTTGATTCGACCAAGGACTGCTAAAATGCATCACAATTTTGATAAGATAGGGTTGAGAGGCCCGAAGTGATGGATAATATGGCGACGCGTGTGACTGAATATCTGACACGTTCGAAGATAAGGAGTGAGTATCAAGAATCATCCAAGATGTGGTAACCATGGAAAGGTTCACAATGAAAGTACAAAAGGATTGCTACTGATTATGAAAGGGGTTACCGAGGACTAGGATAGGAAGTAATGATGTTAGGTGATCGTGGGTTAGTTAACACAAACCCATTTCGCCCATCAGAGCAAATTATTTATAAGGAATATAGACAAGACTATACATCGGAAAGAAGGTAAAGTTTCATGGTATGCTAAAGGCCTATGTGTCAATCTAAAATTAGAGCATCAAACATCTTAGCATTAGTTCCCGAACTCGATAGCCGATACCCAACACATATTTCACGTCTCAAGTCTCAGGAATACACTTCTGATGCCAATGACGTGATAGAACCTGAACCAGTGCAACTAAGAGAGGACCTAATGCTTCAAGTAACTTCAGTTAGGATTAATAAAATGATACCAGTACTAAGTGGCAACACAGAGGAGGAGTTTTTTTAGCAGAGGATGCTGAGAGTGGAGCTAGAATTGAAGAAACACACTTAGGAACTCGAACCAGATATGCAGAAGGACTACTCACCCCTCTTTTCAGGTAATTGAATCTGAATTTTGAGGGCAAAATTCTTAATTAGGTGGGTAGGATGTTGATGATTTGGACTCTCGACGGTTTAGAATTTCACCAAAGGAGTCTCGTTGTAAAGTATAGTTTCCAAACCAATCAAAAATCCTTTCATACAAAAGATTGTTTGTCACTAAAACAAACCTCTAAAATCTATAAACTGAAGTATTTAAACCTCGGGTTGTTCTCCCTTGGAATTGCAATGAAGCGTCTTGTTATTGGTTGTGAGGTATGTTTGGGGTTTTTTTGAGCTTTTAGACAAGAATTATAATGCATGACTGACGCGACCGCGCGCCTTAAGCAGAACACATATGACACGGTTGCATGACTGACGCGACCGCGTGACAAGGAAAACTCCGAATGATGCGACCACGTGACCCACGCGGACGCGTGACCCACGCGGACGCGTGACAGAGGCCACGCACCAGAAATTGCAGAAAACGCTTCCAACGAATTCTGAAGCCCTTTTTGGCCCAAATCCAAGTCCAGAAGGCATAGACCAGAGGTTATGAAGTGGGGGAATGCATCCATTTAAGGAGAGTCTCCACTTTAGTTAGTTTTCATGATTTAGACTTAGTTTAGAGAGAGAGATTCTCTCCTCTCTCTTAGGATTAGGATTTAGGACTTCTCTTAGTTTTAGGAGTGACTCTCGATCCCAGGTTCAATGTTCCTTTACTTTAAGCTTCCCTTTCACTTTTTATTCATTCCATTACTTTAGTTGGTTATTTGATGTTGCAATTTAATTTATGAATTCTTCCATGTTACAGATTACTCTTTTGAATTAATGTTATTTGAGGTATTTCAGTTTATTATTGCTATTCTTTTATTTACATTATTGTTATTCCCATCTGAAGGCATTTTTATTCCAGTAGATTTACTTTTCTCCTTTTGGTCTTGGTTAAGAAATCAGTAACTCAGGAGTTATCAAACTCAAACATGATTGATAATTGTTATCTTTGTTAATTGAATTGAACTTCAATAATCCCAATCTTTTCTTAGGAAATAAATAGGATCCGAAGATCAAACCAATTAATCCCTTGACCTTCCTTTATCTTAGTAAAGGTTAACAAAGTGGAATTAAGATTCAATTCTCATCATCATTGATAAGGATAGCTAGGATAGGACCTCTAATTTCTCATACCTTGCCAAAAGTTTATTTACAGTCATTTATTTATCTTACTTGCCATTTAAATTGCTTGTTCTTCATTTACTTTAATTACTAATTAAACTATTCACTCCTCATTCTCAAAACCCCAATTTACAATCTCCATAACCAATAATAAGAACATACTTCCCTGAAGTTCCTTGAGAAGACGACCCGAGGTTTGAATACTTCGGTTATCAATTTATTTAGGGGTTTGTTACTTGTGACAACCAAAACGTTTGTACGAGGGGATTTCTGTTGGTTTGGAGACTATATCTACAATGCGACTGTTTTTATAAAATTCTTTACTGGCAAAAATTCCGACGTCAAAATGGCGCCGTTGTCGGGGTACTGCAATCGTGTGCCTTATTATTGGTTATTGTAAATATTTTTCTTTTACTTGTTTATTTGTCTTTATTTTCCCCTCTTTATTTCTTTTTAGCTACTGTGAATTCTCACCCCTCTCGCTTTGAGCTGGTGCATAAGGTTCAATAAGGTTCCACGCTTCAACTCGAAGTGCATGGATTGGCATCATGATCAATCAGATGGATCTCGGAAAATGTTTGGTTATCCTGGTGAGAATCTAATTTCTAAACCATCCAGATGGAAAAATATAGATCAAGACGAAGGTGGATTTAAAAGCAAAGTTTGGGATCCTGGAATCTATGCTGACAATCACCACCCCGGGAGCCTGATAATCTGTTTGAAGCTGCTCAGAAGCTTCACATGCCTAGTTTGGGACCCCGGAGGCTATTGGCATTCCAAGCATTGGTGGAGATTTCTGGATGAATTTAAGCATAAGCCGCCATAAGAGGAACCTCATCCAATGTCCAACTTAAGGACTTTAACTAAAAGTGCTAGGTGGGAGACAACCCACCATGGTATGATCGTCCCTTTTTCAATTTTTATTTAGTTTTATTTATTTTCAAGTTTTATTTTATTTCATTACATTGAACCTGGAAGTTTTGCATCGCATTCATATTAATCATTGCATTCTGCATATTGCATAAAAAAAAGGGTGTGCGACGCGACCGCATCACCCATGCGATCGCGTCAAGTTGCGAAAAATACTACCCACGCGACCGCGTCATTCACGCGGCCGCGTGCCCTGGAGATCGGCGTAAACATCCAACGTCCAGAAAGTTAGGCTGGAATCGAGCGGCCATTGTGCATTTCGCACAAATGACCCACGCGATCGCGTCCCTGACGCGATCGCGTCGCATAGGATTACACAACACCCCAAAAGGAGACAGAGATTTGCTTTAAAACGATGCTGGAATTGTGTGTTTCGCACAAATGCCAGTGACGCGATCGCATGCCCCAGGCGATCGCGTCATTCACTCTTTTTTGCCCTCCACGCGATCGCGTGCCCCATGCGATCGCGTCAACCACCTTTTCGCCCCAACCACGCGACCGCGTGCCCCACGCGATCGCATTGATTCAAATTATAACCCCCCAGTCACGCAAACCCTATCAGTCGCACCCCCCCATGCCTACTCAGGGTACAATCAGATACCGATGTACCGACCCGACGAGGAAAAAACGGCGTTCATAACGCCAGGGGGCATCTATTGTTACAAGGTAATGCCATTTGGCCTAAAAAACGCAGGAGCCACATACCAAAGGTTGATGAATAAGATATTCAGTGAACTCCTGGGCAAAACAGTGGAAGTCTATGTAGATGACATACTCGCAAAGACCGCCCGACCTGATGATCTCCTGAGTGACCTTAACGACGTTTTCTCGTCCCTACGACAACACGGCATGAGGCTTACCTCGGGTTGTTCTCCCTTGGAATTGCAATGAAGCGTCTTGTTATTGGTTGTGAGGTATGTTTGGGGTTTTTTTGAGCTTTTAGACAAGAATTATAAATGGCAATGAAAGTAAACTAATAACTATGAAAGCTCTTGGCAAGGTTATGAGAATTAGAAGTCCCATCAATCCTTAATGCACATTTACTTAGTTCATATTCATTATTCTTCTGCTCCTTTGCCACTATGTGCTTCTTTTGTTAATTGCCTACCTGTTTTCCTGTTTTTATTATATCATTGAATTCTATTTTTCAGGATGTCGGACTCCCACAGAAAAGGGAAAGGAAAGGCTACAACTGGCAAACAGAAAAGAGGAGAATCCTCTATGTCTATCATAGATATCATGCATGATACCTCCTCGCGGGAGAAAAATTTTACCCCGCAGGAGAAGGCCGACCAACTAATCCCTGCTACTGATCCAGTAAAGTTTGCAAACTGATACTATGAGCTGAGGTATCCGGTGTTTGCATCCTCCAGGAACCTATACCTGGAGTGGACTTTGAAGATCCCAGAAGAACTCCAGCAAGACACCTTTGACCAGATCAAACAAAGAGGCTGGTTCTTTTTGGAGAGAAACCTGACTGAGGTCAATGCATCTTGGGTTAGGGAATTCTACTGCAATTACTTCAAAACTTTCCTAGATGCAGTGAACCTTAGAGAAAAGCAGATTCTGGTCACTGAAGAGGCCATTGAAGAGGTTCTGCAGCTTCTGCCTAAATCTGATCAGCTGGATTGTTATCAGAAAGCTGAGGAGGATATGCGCTTGATGCGATTTGATTGGGATGCAGTCAAGGCCCGGATAGCCCTTGACCCGATTGTTTTCATGATTTAGACTTAGTTTAGAGAGAGAGATTCTCTCATCTCTCTTAGGATTAGGATTTAGGACTTCTCTTAGTTTTAGGAGTGACTCTCGATCCCAGGTTCAATGTTCCTTTACTTTATACAACGCGGCTGTTTTTATAAAATTCTTTACTGGCAAAAATCCCGATGTCAAGTTATCATGAATTAAAACCTAGATCTAAGAACTAAACCTAATCTTAATCCTAATTCTTGAGAGAAGTGAGAGCTTCTCTCTCTAAAACTAAAACTAAACTAGCCTAATGTGTGTATGTCATAGATAATGATCCCCTTCCCCTCCAATCCTTGGTCTATTTGAGTGTTTGGGTGCCAAAGTTGGTCTGGATTGGGCCCCTTAAGCTTTGAGAATTCGCTGGCCACGTTTTTATTAAAAAAAATCATATATCAGCGCCGACGCGTACGCGTACGCGTCCATGGGTGACTTCGCAAGGTGCGCATAAGCGCCTGGTACGCGCGCGCATCCATGGGCGAGTTCAATTCTTTGGCTTTTCATGATCTTCTCCACTTGCATGCTTCCTTCCTTACTCCCTTGATCCATTCCTAGCCTTTTTCAATTCTGAAATCACTAACAAACACATCAAGGCATCTAGTGGAATCAAAGAAGGATCAAAACTATCAAATTAAAGATCTAAAAAGCATATTTTCACATCTAAGCTCAAATACAGAGAAAATCACAAAATCATGCTATTTCATTGAATAAATGTGAGGAAAGGTTATTAAAATGCTCTAAATTCAACACAGGATAAACCCTACAAAAGGAGTTTATCAGATGTAAACCCCGCAAAATTAGCGAGTAATTAATCAATAAATTAAATTTTAATAATGGAAATTAGAAATGTAAATTTAAAATGTAAAATAAGATAAAGTTAATTAAAACAAGAATTTTGACATCAATTTCAAAGTATTTGGCCCAAGATTGGGCCGAACGGGCCGAACCGGTCGAATCAGACACATGGGCCCAATCGACACATTAAATAAAAGAGCATCAGCTCCTTTCCTTCCCATTTCTACATGCAAAATGCGCTGGGAAGCCAGAAGAAAGGGGAAGAACGTCCTTCAAAAGCCAAGCCCTCACTCAATCTTCAAACCCTTGTAACATCTCGCTCCGAGCTTCGATCTCCGCATCGTTTGTGGCCACGCAACCGCAGCGTCGAGCTCTACAAAGCCCTGTATATCACAAGGTATGGAAACCATTGCTGTGTTTCAGTTTCTTTCTCCTTAAAATTTTAATTACATGAGCAATTATGTTGAAAATTACTTGATTTCGGGGTTTAGGATCAAATTAACTTGGTGAACTTGCCGAGTCTTGTCCCAATTTCCCATTGGTAAGGTGAGAATCCTAGAATACTAGTTAATTCTTTAATTTTGTGTGTTGGGTATTAAATTTTGGATATATAAATGTGGTAATGTAAAATTTGGTGCATATATATTAATTAGAGCTTGATTTGTGGACACTGGAGACTTGGTAGAGGATTGGGTATCATTGTTTTAAGGATCTTGAAACATTTGCGCTATGTTTAGAGCTTTTGGTGGTGTCTTGGTAATACGTGAAAATCGGCCAATGTATGGTTTAGGTTTCACGTATTTAATATATAATGTTCTGTGAAAACATAGGCTAGATAACCATAGGATAGGTTGGAATGTAAGAAAGTGTTCAATGCTTAGCACCTGTGATAAACATAACGATATGAGTTGAGTATATGTTGGATGGTTGTTGCTTATGCTGTTGATAGTATGTTAATTGATGAATTGATGATGGATGATATGATGGTATGATATTTATATGTGTATTGAGTGAGTTATTGCTAATATTGTTTATGTAAAATAAAGAATTGAGGTTTGAAATTGTGTAAATATAAAGTATAATTGAAGATGGTGTGAAGTGAAGAATGTAGTTATGTGATGGATGTGTTATGATATGATATTGTGCTGAATCTAGCTATAAAACTATGGATATGAGTTTGGTTTTAATGAAAATTGAGGTTTGAAGCTTTTTATGTAAAACTGATTTTTGGCCGAACTTCGGTGAAGCATAACTTGGCTTTCGGAACCCCAAATGATTTCAAATTTATTTCATATGAAAATTGGGTCCGTGAAGTTTATCACGTTCGAAGAACGGATGGAAAGTATTTTAAACGAAAAAGTTATGCGCATCGGAAGTTTGGAGGTAAAATTGAAAATTCTGCAGCATTCAGCATTTTGCTGATTCTGCACAGCTTGCGTACGAGACCACTGCATGCAATGTGACCAACTCTTTTGGGTTGGGATACACGTGTACGCGAGCAATGTTTTTCTCACGCCGACGCGTACTGTGACCCCTGTTTCAGCAAATCTGGGCTTTTGAAATTTAAACCTTATTTCAAACTTCTAAACCTCTATTTTCGTTATTTTAGTCATAAATCATAGTAGTAAGCCTTGTAATTAAATAAAGTTAGGAAATGAAGATAACTTGGGGATGAAGAAAGTTTGAGAAGTGATGATTTAGGTATGAGAAGGTAAGGTGCTTATGTGTGTGTATATATATATATATATGTACTATTTCAATTATGACATTGGCTAATGAAAGGAATAAATGTTGTATCTGATCATTCTTTCTTGAAAGTGCGACTCGAGGAGATGGTGGAAGGTGAGGATCTCCTTCCTTGTTCCTCCTGGCATTTTAAAATCGCCCCCAGCGAGATGGTGAGAGGTTAGGATCCCCTCCTTTGTTCTTCCTGAGAATATGAGAACGTACCTCCTGGGTAGACGCAAGGGTTGTGGTTTTGCCCCCACTTGCTCCAGGTTGGTTAGTTTAGAGGCTCCTCGGGTAGACACAAGGGTTGTGGTTTCACCCCACTTGCTCCGGGTTCTGATAAACTATGTATAAATATGCAAACATATGATGTATAAAGTGATTTGACATTCATAATGAATGATTATGAGATGTTAATAAACGAATATGAAATGTTATCTGAGATACGAGTTTCCTTGGGTAAAGTACCGTGGCTTGCCACCACACGTTCCAAGTTGAGACTCGATACTCTGTTGACCCCACGTCGTAAGGATGACCAGGCACGTATAAATTCCCGGGAATGGTAACCCCCATTGAGTAAAGATATATATATGAATGTATGAATTATGAATGAAAAGAGAAAAAGCTATGCAGAGACTCATGGGGATGCGTGACAGGGGACAGTCTAAGGGTTTAGCAACCGGACTTCTTAGGTTGGCGTGATAACCGATAGATGACACTCATCAGCCATAGGACAGGCATGCATCATATGCATATTGCTTGAATTTCTTGTTTGTGCATTAATTACATTTGCCTAAGTGATTATCATATGCTATTTGTTATATTTGTTATCTGTACTACTTGTATTTTACCTGTGATTGTCATTGTCTGCTAGTTTGTCTCTGTAATTTCATCAGAGATGGAGAAACAGAGAAAAGGCGGAGAGATTTAGGATTCTAGTTCATTTTTTGTTAGATTTAAGGAATTAGTTTAGTTTAGAAAGCCTTAGAAAATCACCCATTTATGGCTTTTGTTTTTAGTTCCTTAAGCTTTATATCCAAGTGACAGCATTCTAGGATTGCCTCTGGCATTCCCATGACCTTATATCTTATATGCGTGGAACCTTTACCATGCTGAGAACCTCCGTTTCTTATTCCATAATGTGCTGTTGTTTTTCAGATGCAGGTTGAGAGGCACCTCGGTAGGCGTCTGGAGCTTCTACAGTGAAGTGGTTTTAATTTTGGGGTTTCCTTTGTTATTTTGATATATGTATATATTTAGATCTCCTTTTATATACTTGTTTATTTTGCTCCTCCTAGAGGATTATGGAGAACTAGGGTTTTATCTATGTATTTTGGATTTGGGATATGTACATATATATGTAAATATTTTCCGGCCAGCCTTAGCTTTGCAGGCTGAGTTAGGAGCTTGTTATTTTGTATTCTTGACCCTCTATTCCGACTCTTTGTTTATTTATGCCTTGAAACCTTAGTTTCTTCACACGCAAGTAATCACATTTCCTGAGCATTGAGCTTTTTATTTTGTGATTTTGTTTTATCCGCTTTTCAAGACTCCTCGTATACTGTATCCTTTTTAATATTATTATATCTATATTTTCATTTTTAGAGGTTGTAGCGTCTCGCCACCTCTGTTTTACATTCTACGTGTAAAGCTCTGTGTGGTAGGGTGTTACAGAGAGAGTGTGTACACGAATAAGAAAAATAGAGTGAAAAAAAATGAGATAAAAGAAGAGAAAAAAATGAGGAGAAAATACTTTAATTTTAGAAAAAAAAATTTTGATTTCAATTATAATAATAAAATAACATGTAATATATTTTAATTATAAAATTAGTGATATATAATAAATTTATGGTACTGATGTATTGTAACACACTAAAGACCAAAAGAACTCGTACTCTCTTTTTCCAATGTTTTATTCATCTATATATTTTTCGACAAATCTTGTATATCATTATGAATGAAAAGAGAAAAAGCTATGCAGAGACTCATGGGGATGCGTGACGGGGGACAGTCTAAGGGTTTAGCAACCGGACTTCTTAGGTTGGCGTGATAACCGATAGATGACACTCATCAGCCATAGGACAGGCATGCATCATATGCATATTGCTTGAATTTCTTGTTTGTGCATTAATTACATTTGCCTAAGTGATTATCATATGCTATTTGTTATATTTGTTATCTGTACTACTTGTATTTTACCTGTGATTGTCATTGTCTGCTAGTTTGTCTCTGTAATTTCATCAGAGATGGAGAATAACACACTAAAGACCAAAAGAACTCGTACTCTCTTTTTCCAATGTTTTATTCATCTATATATTTTTCGACAAATCTTGTATATACTACTTTTTTTAGTTTTTTATATTTTATGTGCATATTTTTCACTTTAATATTAATGTTAATTGATAAAAAATAAAAAAAATTGTCGTTTATATTATAAAAGAAAAATATGCATTTAACAATTATCAAATAGTAGTAGTTTAAGTATATTTTCTCTAACTTCTATTCTTTGAAAATAAGATTGTTTAGTAATTTTATATATTTTTAAAAAATAATTTAGTTAACATACAAGTGTTTTTAAAATAGTTTTTAAGGAAGTAAAACTTTTTTTCCCGTTACATTAAATAAAATCTTTTGAAATTTAAAAATAAATGTTCTTTTCGATCCTTGATAATTTATCTAAAAAATAAACGGGTCTCCACAAATTAAAAATTTTTAATCAATCCTCAATCATTATTCAAATAATGAATCTAAAGTTGTCTTTTTTATTAGTGTAAACAGTCGTTAACACATCATTAAATTATAATTTATGAGAGTCATTTAGAATAAATACTTGACTGATTAAGAATCGGCGGTAAAAAATTTTTGAATTATAAAAAATTATTTTATCCTTCAAACAAATTATCATGGATAAAAAAGAACACTTATTCATATTTTAATGAAAATTTGTATCCTCTTGTGTATGTATAGTAAAAGTCCGATAATGAATTGGACGACTAAGTTGGTCAAGTCATTGGCACTTAACATTACTTTGTTTTTTTTTTTTTTTGCACTAGATACAGTCGTAGAGTGTATAAAGAAGTCGTTGTAAACTACCCTGCCATAATAAAAGTAAACTAATCAATGGGAACTTACCGAATATTATATATAAAAAAAATTGTCATGTATACATTTTGATTAAATTTATAATTAATTATTAATAACGATATATAAAAGAGATGAGGTGGGTATAGGAATAAGAAAAATATAATAGAAAAAAATGTAAACGATAGAGAAAGAGAAAAGAAAAAGAGGCCAGAATTCTTTAATTTAAAAAAAAAAAAAATTGATTTTAATTGTAACAAAAAAAATGACATTTGACACATAATTTAGTTATAAAATCAGTGATATATAATAAATTTATGGTACTGATGTATTATAACACTCTCAAGACTAGAAGAATTCTTACTCTTTTTTCCAATATTTTATTCATCTATTTATATTTCGACAAATCTCATAACTCTTTTTTATATTTTATGTGCATATTTTTCACTTTTACTATTAATGTTAATTGATAAAAAAATAAAAAAATTTGTCGTTTATATTATAAAAGAAAAATGTGCATTTAGTAATTATCAAATAGTAGTAGTGTAAGTATATTTTCTCTAACTTCTATTCTTTGAAAGTAAGATTGTTTACTAATTTTATATATTTTTAAAAAATAATTTTGTTAACATACAAGTGTTTTAAAAATAGTTTTTAAGGAAGTAAAACTTTTTTTTTCCAGTTACATACATTAAATAAAATCTTTTGAAGTTTAAGAATAAATGTTTCTTTCGTTCCTTCATAATTTGTTTAAAGGATAAAATAATTTTTCACAAATTAAAAATTCTTAATCAATACTCAATCATTCAAATAATAATTAGTTTAAGTGATCTCTTTTATTAGTCTAAATAGTCTATAACACATCATCATCAGGTTATTATTTATGGGAGTCATTTAAATTAAATACTTGATTGATTGAGAATCGGTGGTTAAAAATGTTCGAATTATAAAAAAAATATTTTGTCGTTCAAACAAATGATCATGAATGAAAAAGAACATTTGTTCATATTTTAATGAAAATTTGTATCCTCTTGTGTATGTATAGTCCAAGCCCGATAATGAATTGGACGACTAAGTTGGTCAAGTCATTGGCACTTAACATTACTTTGTTTTTTTGCACTAGATACAGTCGAGAGTGTATAAAGAAGTCGTTGTAAACTAACCTGCCTAATAAAAGTAAACTAATCAAAGGGAATTTATCGAATGATATTATATATAAAAAGAAAAAAATTAAACAAAGGAGAGAAAAGCCAACTTTATAGTTGTTCACAGCATAATCCTGGGACTGGTTCCGAGGTAGCGCCTCCCATACTCGGGGGAGGCACCGTCGCGACGGAATCCCGGCAGCAACAACGGTCGCCCCCGAGGGATGCGACGCAGACTCACGAGAGACGCCCCTTCGGGGGGACGGGTGACAACCACGCCAGGATAATGCAAGAATTACGCCACAGAATGCAGGACTTAGAGCGCAGGCTAGCAGAAAGAGAGCGCGACCAATGCTCCCCAGAGCGGAGCCCCACCCATTCCCGCTCGAGGAGCCGCTCAAGGCGCACGCCGAGCCCCCAGTATGAGTCAGAGAGCACTGGGGGGCGAGTACGCCCCAGGAGGAGAAGTCGCGATCCACCTATCTCTTTCGGTCCGGAGGACCAATGGTTTGACGAAGTGCCGGAAAGTCCGCCCATGGTCATCACGGCTAGGGTCGGAACTGGCCTTGTCAAACGGATCCTGGTAGACACGGGGGCAGACTCAAACATCATGTTCCGAAACGTTTTCGATGCCCTGGGATTGAGAGATTCCGACCTGATGGAAAGACTGGCGCTGGCGCTCCTAGTATCCTCCCGAAGGTTAAGACAATACTTCCAGAGTCACCATATAGTTGTGAGGACAGATCAGGCGATTCGGCAAATACTGCAAAAACCTGATTTGGCTGGTAGGATGATGACCTGGGCCATCGAGCTCTCACAATATGACCTACAGTATGAGCCTCGACACGCAATCAAGGCCCAGGCAATGGCAGACTTCTTGGTGGAGATAACGGGCGATCCTCCCGAGGAAACGGGCACATGGTGGAGGCTTCATGTGGACGGAGCCTCCAACCAAACGTCCGGAGGAGCAGGGGTCATCTTGGAAAGCCCAGCAGGGGTCATTTATGAGCAATCGACTAAGTTCGAGTTCCCAGTGTCGAACAACCAAGCAGAATATGAGGCTCTCCTAGGCGGACTAATGCTGGCTCGGGAAGTCGGGGCAACGAGGGTCGAAGTATGCAGCGACTCCCAAGTCGTCACCTCGCAGATAAACGGAAGCTACCAAGCCCGGGACCCCCTCCTCCAAAAGTACTTGGAAAAGGTTAAGCAAATGACAAGCCAGTTCCAGGAGGTCATTATCCAGCACGTTCCAAGAGAAAAGAACACACGAGCAGACCTTTTGTCGAAGCTTGCGAGCACAAAGCCAAGATCGGGTAACCGGTCGCTCATCCAGGGCATGGTGAAGGAACCAACGGTCGCCCTCCACCTGACGGAGTCGAGCCCCTCATGGCTGGATCCCATTACCAACTTCCTGGAACTCAGCAAGTTACCTGAAGATGAGAAGGCGGCCAAAGCTTTAAGAAGGGAGGCGGCCAGATACGCAATCATACAGGGACAACTATTCAAAAAGGGACTCAGCCAGCCCCTATTGAAGTGTTTGCACCCCGACCAAACGGACTACGTGCTTAGAGAAGTCCACGAAGGGTGTTGCGGACATCACATCGGGGGCAAAGCCCTAGCAAGGAAGCTCATCCGAGCAGGATACTACTGGCCAACAATGATGAAGGACTCGAAGGAATTTGTCACAAAATGCACAAAGTGTCAAGAAAACGCCAACTTCCACAAGGCACCAGCCTCCGAGCTAAGCTCGCTAACGACTACACGTCCTTTTTCACAATGGGGAGTCGACCTCCTGGGACCCTTCCCGGTCGGCCCAGGACAAGTCAAATACCTCATTGTAGCCATTGACTACTATACCAAATGGGTAGAGGCTGAACCACTAGCCACGATATCGTCCTCCAACTGCCGGAAGTTCATGTGGAGGCAGGTGATAACCCATTTCGGCATCCCAGAGGTCGTTATCTCGAACAATGGGACCCAGTTCACCGACAGGAAGTTCATGGAATTCCTCTCTGGCCTGGGGATAAAGCAAAAGTTCTCCTCAGTAGAACACCCCCAAACAAACGGGCAGGTAGAGGCTGCAAACAAAGTCATCCTTCTTGGTCTAAAGAAGCGCCTAGACAGTAAGAAGGGAAACTGGGCCGACGAACTCCCCTCCGTCTTATGGTCCTACCGGACAACCGAGCAAAGCGCCACGGGGGAAACCCCCTTTCGCCTAACATACGGGGTCGACGCGGTGATACCAGTCGAAATCGGCGAACCAAGCCCCCGACTACTCCTCGCAGGCATGAGCGAAGCGGTTGAGAAAGACCTGATCAAAGAAACAAGGGAGATGGCTCACCTAACAGAAACGGCGCTGAAACAAAGAATAGCCCTGCGTTACAACGCAAAAGTCCTCACAACCAATTCGACGACTACGCGACCGAATCGGTCCGAACTGCTACCAAATGCGAAAACGGCAAGACGGGCACAAGATATAAGCCCGCCCAAAATAAACGGTAACACGAAAACGACAACACGACAAACTAATGAAACAAGCAAAAATCATATCAATCAAATGACGATAACTTATAAAGCGTCAAAATACGGAACGGACAAGTAAAATTGTTCAAGGCAAACAAAACGACAAAGTATCAACAGGTTGTTCAACAAATGCATTACAAAATATCCTAAGTTACGAGACTTCACTTCCTCGGCATATCGACAATTTTCCCGTCCTGGATAGTCTTGAAAACACCAATTGACGACGTCTCGAAATCAGGAGCAGCAATCTTCAGCTGGGCCTTCAGGGCATCTTCGGTCATCAAGATGGCATTCTTCCCTTGCTCCTTGGCCACCTTAAGCTTCTTCTTAAGATCAACGGCCTCTGCCTTAGCGGCTTTCGCCTCCGAGATGGCCTGCTCCCGCTCCTTTTCCAAAGCGACAACTCGACCCTAAGCGGCGTTCAGTTGATTTTCCAATGTCATCTCACGCTCAAGAAGCCGAGCACGGTCTCATCGGACGCCTTCAGCCTCTCCGCAACAAACGACGACTTCTCCTCAGCAGCATTAAGCTTTCCCCCCATCTCGGACAGCTGACCCTGGAGGAGCTCAACTTGAGCCTTAAAGTCATTATTCGCCTTAACAGAAGACTCGAGCTTCCTCCGAAGCGCCTCCATACCAGATAGCTCAAACTAGGCCTTCCGAGCTATCACGGCCCCATGAAGCAAGGTGCGATACATCCACCTCGCCTGCCCGGACAGCTCGGTTGCATGAAAATGCTCTTCTGTCCCGGGTATCAGCTGGGAGTCAATGAACTTGGAAGCATCAAAATTCCTCTCCATTACGGTTAGGACCCCCTCCGGGCTGGAAGACATCTTTCGTTTCTTAGGAGTGTGGATAAGCTCCACGTCGCTATCCGGATGAGGAGAGAGGGTCGCCTTCCCGTCAGCAGGACCCTCCTCATGGGCAGGGGAAGCCTGACCCCCTAAGCCCTGCTTTCCCGACGTCTCGGTATCCTGGGCAGGGGAAGCCTGGTCCTTCTTTTCCCCTGACGGACCCTCCGACTTGCCGGCGTCCTTCCCTTCGGCATTCTCATCATCACTAGCCTCAAAAAAGGTCTTCATCAGATTCTCGAGACCGGTCACGGTGGCAGACATTTCCACTGCGAATAAACAACAAGAACGTTAGTCGCCAAACCGGAAATAAGAAGAACAACGACAAAGAAACATAGACAAACAAGAAAAGCAACTCACGGATATAGCTTCGACCGGCCTCCCGTTCACCCATAAGAAGGTGGGGGTTCACAGGATTCTTTTCAAAGATAGCAAGAAGAACGTTCGCTATCTTCTTATCTATAGCCGACAACCTCTTGTACGATACTTTCACAAAAGGATTCGACCCCGCGCCGAAGCTCCAGTAAGTCTGGATAAGGCGCTCCCCCTCTAACGACAACCAGAAGGGGTGGCGACCCTTGACGGGACGAACCTTGAAATACTTATCCTTAAAACCATGGTAGGAATCCTCAAAAAGGCTAAAAATCTTCCTACCCTGGGCAGCACGGAAAGAAAGAAACCCTTTTCTTGCTTTCCCCTGTTTGGAGGGGTTGGTAAGGTTGAAATAAAAGAGAAAAACGTCCACCGACGCCGGTAGCTCTAAGTACTCGCAGACCATCTCGAAGCAGCGGATCGAAGCCCAGCTGTTCGGATGAAGTTGAGACGGGGGGACGGATATCCGGTTCAGCAGCGCCATTTGAAAATCGGAGAACGGTATCCGAACACCAACTTGTGTGAACATGGACTTATAAAACCAGATCCAATCGGGGACGCGGGGAGAATGAAAATTGAGCTCATAAATACGCTCATGAGGAAGCGGAACAATGGCCTCGTAGTTGGCCTCCTCGTCAGTACCCCCACACAAGTAGCCGGCCTGCCGGAACTCCGTCAGTTCCCCCAAGTCCATCTGGTTGGGTGAACTCCTTATATCGTCAGTCACCCAAGCATACGGGTCGTAAGCCGCAGCAGATCCGGAAGACCGGGAGACAACGCGAGGCATACCTACAGCGGGGTACCACTCCGTTAGTCTATGAGGTCGGGAGCCCGAAAAATACTCAGAAACTATCCCTTTTCAACTCAATCATAACCATATACGACTAGAAACTACACCTACCTCACAAACCACCCAAAAAGGCCTATCCTGGAATGGTACCCCTTCCCTAACTCACCTATCCCAACACTGGAAAAACCTCTTAACAAAAATAAACCAACCATGCAACAAATGCAAACAACAAATCACACAACAGCAGAACATAACATAGATACCAGAAGAAAGAAACCAGAAGATTACCTGAAACGATGAAGAAAATCTGGATTGAAAGTTGGAGCAAGAGGGAGTTCGCACAGAAAGCTTTGGATGCTAGGGAGAAAGAGGGGATGGAAATAGTGAGAGTGGGAGGTGGATAGGGAAAAAACTGTTTAAAAACCACCCCCAAAAGCGCGAAAGGAAGCAGGGGCAAGACTGTCTTTGCGCACGGGTTTTTCAAATCATTATGAGCATTAAATGCCCAGCGCGGAGAACGAAACGGCAACAGATGCCACAGCAGATCAAGAGACGCGCGCAAGAGACGCGTCCCTCCCACGATCAGCCGACCCGACGACAACGCACGAGTGTGAACGTCACGCGCCACCCATGGCCCCCACGACCATCGCTGACGCGTCGGGGGCACTGTTACGGCCTGGCCCAAACTCGCGCGGGTCGACCCGACCCGAGTTCTCGCCGGCCATATAATACGCCCTCCACCCGACCCGAACACGCGTCCCGTACGGCTTGCACACAGCCGAATGACAACGCCCTTGAGGGCATGGGCCTGGCCATTGAAGGGGCCCACTACTGACATGTATATAAGGGGGAGACTGGCTCTCCCCCCAAGGTACGTCACATTCACACACCATTTCCTCTCCGCCTGCACATATTCTGACAAGGGCATCGGAGTGTCTTTGCAGGTGGCACCCCCTTTTTTCCATCAGAAGTGCTCGGGACCTCGCTCACCCGGAACCAGGAAACCACGACCAGACGAGCTTCTCCACCATCCGAAGCGTTGACCTCAGGGTCCTAACCCGAACCGTCCGGTACCCGACCTACCGAACAAATACTAAACAATATAAATAATAGATATATCGGATGTTTATTTCATTAGGTGTACAGATAGTTATTTTAATATTAAGATTTAAGTTAGTAATTTAGAGGTGTAGTGTGTTTTTATTTAATTGGTGGTTGTTCATATGGTTTAAAATAGTCATTATTTACCTACCACTCTCCATCTTAATAAGCTTGCCCAATCTTTAATTTTGATGCATCAAATTATAGAAATAATATTTTTGAAGTACAGCAAGCTCAACACATTAATGTGGAGCAAAGACATAAAGAAAGCATAAAAACATAGCAATTGAAACTAAGAAACCAATCCCCTGGCATCACCCGCATTGCCTTCAACCCCCAAACGGATCTTCTCCCTGCCACTCAGAGTAGCTCAACAATGTTCTTGTTTGAATGAGCTATATACTTACTCCTGTATGATTGAAAATTTTAGCATTACGTTCCAACCAGATGTTCCAAATCACTGCAAAGAACGCTGTCATCCACAGTTTCTGCCCTTGTCGTCTGTTGGCTATGGCACTCCAACTCAAAAACAGCTCTTTAATGGTTCCAGGAATAACCCACTCCCTATCAAAGGACCGCAGCCAAAAGCACCAGAGCTGCCATGTTACCTCACACAGAAGGAATAAGTGCTCAACAGTTTCTACCCCCTTGTTACACAAGACACACCTATTATCACTATTAATAACTCCTAGTCTAGTCAACCTCTCCTTAGTATTAATTCTACCAATGAGCACAAACCATCCAAAGAGCTCGATTCTTGGGGGTACCAAGCCTCTCCATAGTGCACTAGTGAAGCTATAGCTCGTGATCTCGTCTGACAGCGTCTCCGATTGAATGACCTCCATAAAGGATTTCGTAGAAAAAACACCTTTATTATCAATCTTCCATACCACATTATCCTCGCTGTCAGAGGATAACTTTACTGGCCTTAACCGCTCATGAAGCTGATGGACAAATTCCAACTCCCATTGGAACAACTCCCTCCTCCATTGAAAATTCCAGATCCACTCCAGCCCATCCCAAAACCCACAGTCTCCAATGACAGCTCCTTGTTGTCCTGATACCGAGAAGAGTCTTGTAAAACTCTCTTTTAGAGGACCACCCTGAACCCAGTTGTCTTCCCAAAACCGAGTTTTCCTACCATTGCCGACCTCCATCGCCAGTCCACTAACCATTTTCTCTCGGACCCTGTGCTCCTTGATATTTATCTGACATATGTCTTTCCAAGACCCCCCTTTTACCGGCAAAGACTGAGTTGCTAACATGACAGTGTGGCTTAACTTGTTGCACGAACAAACAATCTTCTTCCACAACGGGCAATCCTCCTTTGAAAATCGTCACCACCACTTAAACAAGAGTGCGATGTTCTGAAGTACTACATCTCCAACCCCCAAGCCCCCAACCTTTTTTGGCGCCTGGACCAGCTCCCACTTGACCATTGGCATACCGTAAGTTCCGTCCGCCTTGCACCACATAAAGTTCCGTTGTAATGCAATCAGCTTGTCCGCCACTGCCTGCGGCATCTTATACAAACTCAGGTAATAAACGGGTAGGCTATTCAGTACCGATTTGATGAGGACAAGCTTCCCCGCTTTATTCAACACCTTCGCTTTCCATAAACTGAGCTTCTTTTCTACCTTATCTATGATTGGTTTCCACGTCTTTACCAGGCGCGGATTTGCCCCTAAGGACACCCCAAGGTATCTAACCGGTAAATCAGCTTGCTGGCACCCCAGTAGGCCACATGCATGATCAATCCACCCTTGCTCGCAGTTCACCGAGATCAGATTCGACTTATCAAAATTAATGCTCAGCCTAGACATCAGCTCAAAACTCCGCAACAGCCTCTTATAATTCACGATTGTTTCCGTCTCTGGTGGACAGAACAAAATTGTGTCATCTGCAAATTGTAGGTGTGACAGTTCAATTTGATCTCCCCCAACCATCAATGGAGCTATCCGCCCGTTCCTGATGGCTTCCCCCAACATCCTCTGCAAAACATCCACCACAAGTACAAACAGAAGTGGGGAGAGGGGGTCCCCTTGTCTTAGTCCCCTTTCCATCTTGAACGGCTTGGATGGTGCCCCATTTACTAGGACTGACATAGTAGCCGTAGTAACACACTCCTTCACCCAATTCCTCCACCTTAGGCCGAACCCCATCTGCTGTAGCACAATATCTAAAAAACTCCATCTTACTCGATCATAAGCCTTCTGAAAATCTAGCTTGATAATAACCGCTCTCTTTTTCCATGTCTTCAGCCAGTGAACTGTCTCACAGGCTATGAGTGCACCATCATGAATATTCCTACCTTTTACAAACACTGTCTGAGTCTCGCCCACCAACCCTAGCATAACGAACCTTATCCTTCTCACCAACACCTTGGAAATTACTTTATACACACATCCTACCATACTAATCGGCCGAAAGTCCTTCACCTCCTTTGCACCCTCAAACTTCGGGGCTAGAGTCACCCAAGTTACATTCGAGTCCGTTGGTAACTTTTCACTTTGGAAGAATCCCAGTACCGTCGCAATGAATTCCAGACCAATGTCCTCCCAGCATTTCTTTATAAAGTTCATGTTATACCCATCACTCCCTGGCGCCTTAGATGATCCGCAATCCCACACCGCCTCCTTGATTTCATTCTCCGAAGGCAATACCTCCAATGTTTCAGCCTTCTCTCTACTAATTTGTTTGAGCAGCCCCTCTCTGACACCAATCCTTGGAGCATATTCCTGTCAATATAGATCTTTGTAGAACCCCGTAATTGCACCTTTAATCCTAGCCTGGTTCCGCACAAGTCTCCCCTGGATCATCAGAGCATCGATTCTATTATTCCTTCTTCTGGCCGATGCAATGTTATGGAAGTATCGGGTATTCTTATCCATGTTGGCTGCATGCTGGGACCGAGACATCTGCTTCCAGTGTATTTCCTTCCTGATGTACCATTTTTCACAAAAGCTCACCAGCGCCTTTTTTCTCGCCTCTGTTGTGCCATCATAGATCCCATTACTAACTAAATTGTCCAGGCTTGTGATCTCCTCCTCAAACCTCATCAGTCTCTTATCCGTGTCACAGAACGTATCCTTATGCCATTGTCGCAGAGGACCTGTTAAAGCCTTCAGTTTACACATGAACTGGGCATCTCCCAAGCTCCTCCATTCCTCTTTTACCATTCGCAAAAAACCTTCATGCGTAAACCAGGAATCCAGACTTCTGAACGGTCTAGGGCCCCCTGCAAACCTTGTCCCTTCCACAATTAACGGGCAATGATCAGACAACCCCCGCGGACCACCTTTTAGCCGAATATCCGGGAACTTCTCCGTCCATTCTATATTGACCAGAACCCTATCAATCCAACTACAGGACCGACCCCGGAACCATGTGAATTTTCTATCAGTAAAAGGTAGATCCATCAGCTGCATGTCCTCTACCCAACCCTTAAACTCCTCCGATGTTGCCGGCAAACTAGTCACCCCTTTGCGATCCTCAACTTGTAAAATTTCATTAAAGTCCCTCAAAAAACAGAACGGCACCTGACACAAACTCGCAACATAGTTGAGTTCTTCCCACACCCCCCGCTTCTCCTTCCTCCCATGTGCTCCGTACACCAAACAAAAAGCACATGAAAAATTGGTCTCTGTTAACATGCCTTCAACGCACAACCATCGCTCCCCTTTATGACAATTCTGTACTTTAAACACGACATCATCCCACATTAATAAAAGTCCCCCAGCCGTCCCTACAGCCTCCACAAACTCCCACCCCACTGAACTATGCCCCCACAACCTTGCAATATCAAACTTAGTAAGCACCTCTCTTTTTGTTTCTAGCAAACCTAACACGTTCAAATTATATTTCTTTTTTAATGATTTCACCATACTCAGTTTTCCATCGCCCCTCAACCCCCTAACATTCCAACAGCTTACTATCATTTAATACAACTTTTACTCACCTTATTTGTATTTTTCGGCCGACACCTTCTTGCTTTTTCCTTTTGCTTCGCCACCCTCCTCTTTGCCGCTATTTTCTCATTTTGTGCTCGCAGAATCTTCATAATATCTTCATCCTCATCATATAACACAGCTCCCGATTCCACTGTGAGAGCCCAGGTTGCTTCATTTTCCCTCCGCTGTTCTTCCTGCATCTCCTTGTCTTCATTACACCCTGAACACCTCCCTTTTTCCATTCCAGGCCTAGCTACGTCCCCTAGCGTTTCCTCTCCGTTAGCCACACCCTGGACTTCGTCCCCTGCAGTACGGTGTACCCGGTCCATCACAAGGAGGCCTAACCGCCTTCCTGCCTGCCTTGGCCGCCTGTGCCCGCCGCCGACCTGCACTTCGGCCGTTCAACCCACCCAGCAGCA
>NC_029792.2:36420074-36439069 GCF_000816755.2 Arachis ipaensis
ACCCTGCTCCAGCCCATCATCCACCCCATTCCCCATCCTTCCACAATAGGCTTCCAGCCCACTCCCTTCATAACTGGCTATTGGGCCACGGGATCCCAAGCCGAACTCATCCCTCCCCCCTTTGCTCCTTGTGTCATGAGACCCCCAAGAATGGCCCATATGATTAAGATCACATGGCCTAATGCATCATACACTCATTCCTTCTCCCTTTGTACCACACACCGTTGTAACCACTCTCCCAGACACCTCCTAAATTTTAAAATGTTATATACTCTCTTAAAAATTAATTGAGATATTAATTCAAAAATTAACTACACGTAGTTTTAGATTATATACTTTTTTTAGTATAAAATTAAATTGTATTAAATACATAATATAATTGTTTCAAAATATTAATATTAATAACATTATCAAAATATTAGTAATTGCTAAAAAAATAAATTAATTTAAAAATAAAAATTAAATTAATATTATTTAAATTGTAATTTTTGTATTTTCTAAAACTCTACCTATCTCGTTTGCAATTGAGGTGGAACCAAATAAAAATATCACTTATTTTGTTTACCGTATAAATGAGATAATATTTATCGTGTAAATGAGGTAACTAACACTACATAAATTAGTAAATATCTCTTGAATTACATATATTAGTAAATAAAATCTTAAGCTAACTTATTTTAACCTATCGTTACTCAAATGAATGGCGATAATTATTGGGAAATTGGTGACAAACTGTGTAGTATTAGTGCCGTTAGGGTTTGGCAGATTCTCTGTTATCAAATATAAAGACATTGCATGCAGGTTCCTTTTCCCTCTAAAGATGTTAATAATTAGACAAAATCATATTCCACTCCAATTTTTTGAACTCAGCTAAAAATTTTGTTCCAGACTAGACTGCGCTACCAATTTATTATACCGGGTATCATAATAAATCACTCCTCAAACTCTTATTAGCTGTTGTATATGCATGATCGTATATTGAAATTTGTCTTCACCATCCAGAAAAAAAAATGAAAATCGCAATTTGTCCAACTTGTCCATTTTACTATTATTCATTTACTTATTTAAGTAAGACAGTTGTTCAATTGAAAATTGAATTTTCGTCGGTAAATTCTTTGGTAGTCATTAGAGTAGATTAGTATATGATTTGCAAGACAGCAGAATTGGCCAATATTATCTTCTCTGCATATTATAGCGTATCCTTTTCGATGACATTAAATTAACTGCTCTTTAGATTCTTGAATAGATTAGGACCGCGCTACGCTAACCTTTTTCTTTCTTTAATAGAAATAAATAACTGGGTTTGGTGCCACAAAATGACAAAATAAAAGCAAATTAAAGTACACATGACCTTGGACTTAAGAGGGCCATTAACTACTATTTACATGAAAATGATGAGGTCATCTATATACGCAGGATCCTTACATCAGCAATAGAAGTCGCACACGTGAACACGTCTCCTTTGAACATTATTAGATCGTTTCGTATCTGCTTTGTTAATGTTAATTGCCTGTATTCCCGCCTGTATGTATTCCAAAAAAAAAAAAATTAAATAATTGTATTTTGAGATGGCAATGAACCATCCATGAACCGGTATTCTTCTTCGGCCTCATCTCTCTATTAGATAATTTATTTGGGTTATACTTTATAATTTACTAAATAGAGATATTCTATAAAAAGCACGAATTCATTTCCATGATTTTTTATTTAAATATTTTGAATATGTATGCTAAAATATTTAATGCTGATTTACTTAACTAAAGAAGTGAATTGAAGTTTCATAGTATTTTTTTCTAACACAAACCTAATTTCACTACAAGAAACGTTGTTAAAATCGACGGCCTAGCCATCGATAATATTAAAATTCGACGGCAAAATAAACAGCGGAGTTGGACGCTATTAAGCCTGTCGATTTTTCAAAATGCTAATAAAATCGACGGCTTGCTTGGCCGTCGATAATAATTTAAAAAAATCGACAGCTCTTCCGTCTATAATGAGTTTGAGAATTTTATATTTTTACTAAAATCGACAACAAGGCCTCGACATTATTATATAAAATCGACGTTATTCCTGTCGATATTTGATACAAATAAAATCGACAACATTTTTGTCTATAATATGCTTACTAAAATCGACAACGCTGCTGTCAATATTGGATCCAATAAAATCGACACATTTGCCGTCGATTTTATTATTCATATACCGATAAATTGTATGTCTGTATTTGGGTTTTCTTGTCTATTTTAAAATTAAAAAGCGACATCTATTCCGTCGATTTTAATAGATATGTGTTAATTATTTTTTTATTTGAAAAATAATAAACAATTAATACAAATAAATATAAAAATAAAATTTATACAGAATATAGATAACAAGACAAATAAACTTTTAAATATAAAAATAAAATTTATACTAAATATAATAAGTTTACAAACTTATCAAAATAATAAATAATAATCTAATATAAAGACTCAAGACAAGATAAATAACTAAACTTAAACTTATATTTATTTAAATTGCAATTTACTAATAATACAAAATATTCCAAGTAAAGTAATTAAGTAACCTACTCATACTTGTCTAAATAATCATTCGAGTCATCAAAATCGTCATAATCATCCTCCCTTTGAGAACTATGTGGTTGTCCTTGTTGGGTTTTTCTCTCCTTTGTGAGGCCCAAGCCCAACATTTTGAGGGTGTCTCTTGCACCCATTGTGCCACAACCCTAGTTCAGATTTTTGGGGGTCATTGAGAGTGAGAGAGAGTAGCTACCAAGTGAGAGAGAAAGGAAAAAAACAGAATTCCCGTGTTTTTACCTCTCACCTTGAGGGAGTTTTCCACGTTAAAATCTCGGTGTGTTCTTATTATTGCTTTACTTGCTATATTTGCTTGTTATAGTTGCTGCCAGCTTGATGTAAAGACTAGGCAATGTATTTTTATTGGCTATGGCATGGATGAGTTTGGTTACAGGTTTTATGATCCTGTTAACAAGAAGGTGATTCGGAGTAGAGATGTTGTCTTTGTTGAAGACCAAACATTGAAGGATGTTGATAATGCGGAAAAGCCAATGGTTCTGCCTAGTGATGATTTTTCTGACTTGGATATTACTCCCTCTATGCCTATGGTAGAAGATGGTAGAGTTGAAACTCAAAATAATGAGCATGATACAAGTGCAGGTGAAGATGGAACAGTTGATCCAATACTTGATGAAGTTGGTGATGATGATCTCATGGTGATTTAGACAAGGAGATCTACATGGAGCAACCGGAGGGCTTTGTTGTTAAAGGAAAGGAAGATTTTGTGTGCAAGCTTAAGAAGAGTTTTTATGGGTTGAAGCAAGCTCCAAGACAGTGGTACAAGAAGTTTGAATCTGTTATGGGGAAGCATGGTTACCGTAAGACAACTTCAGATCATTGTGTATTTGTGCAAAAATTTTCTGATGATGATTTTATCATTCTTTTGCTTTATGTGGATAATATTTTGATTGTGGGCAAGAATGCTTTGAGGATTAATGAGTTGAAGAAACAGTTGAGTAAGTTCTTTGCTATGAAGGACTTGGGTCCTGCCAAACAAATTTTGGGCATGACTATTACTCGTTATAGAGATTCCAAGAAGCTTTATTTGTCACAGGAGAAGTACATAAAGAAGGTGCTTCAAAGGTTTGGCATGAATGATGCCAAATGTGTTGCTAGTTCTTTTGCTCCTCATTTTAAGTTGAGTACCAAGCAGTGTCCAACCACTGATGAGGAGAAACAAGCAATGGATGAAATTCCTTATGCCTCAGCTGTTGGAAGCTTGATGTATGCTATGGTGTGTACTAGACCAGACATTGCTCATGCAGTTGGTACTGTGAGTCGTTTTCTCTCTAATCCAGGTAAAGAACATTGGAATGCTGTTAAATGGATTATGAGATATCTCAAAGGTACAACTAACTTGAGTTTGAGTTTTGGTGGTGAGAAACCTTTGCTAGTTGGCTTTACTGATGCAGACATGGCAGGAGATATTGATTCTCGAAAGTCTACTTCAGGTTATTTGGTCAAGTTTGCAGGGGGAGCTATTTCATGGCAGTCAAGGCTACAAAAGTGTGTTGCACTTTCTACCACAGAGGCAGAGTTTATTGCAGCAACTGAAGCATGTAAAGAGTTGTTGTGGATGAAGAAGTTTCTTGCAGCACTTGGTTTCAAGCAAGACCGTTATGTGTTGTTGTGTGATAGCCAAAGTGCTATTCATCTTGCCAAGAATTATACTTTTCATCCAAGATCTAAACATATTGATGTTAGGTATCACTGGATACGGGATGTGTTAGATTCCAAGTTGTTGGAACTTGAGAAAGTTCACACTGATGACAATGGTGCTGATATGATGACAAAAGCATTGTCAAGAGAAAAGTTTGAAACATGTTGTTTGATCGCCGGAATGGCGAGAGCCTCCACCTAGTCGAGAAGGGGGAGATTTGTTGGGTTTTTCTCTCCATTGTGAGGCCCAAGCCCAACATTTTGAGGGTGTCTCTTGCACCCATTGTGCCACAACCCTAGTTCAGATTTTTGGGGGTCATTGAGAGTGAGAGAGAGTAGCTACCAAGTGAGAGAGAAAGGGAAAAAACAGAATTCCCGTTTTTTCCCAAAGCAGTAAATTTCAAATGGCAGTTTCTCAGTTGTTCACCGTTGGATCGGCTTGAAATTTAAACTGCGTGTTTCTATCATCTTGTTCTTCATTCTGGTCGGTGAAGATGTTGATTGGAGATTTGCAGTGAGAGAAATTGGCTTCGCAAGAGAGAAATTAGGTTTCCCGTTTTACACAGAGCAGCAATTTTGGAATGGCAGTTTCTCATTCTTTCACCGTTGGATCGATGTGAAATTTGAACTGTAGATTCTTCACATCTTTTTCTTCATTTTGGACGGTGAAGATTTTAATTGGAGGTCTGAAGAGGGAGAAATTGGCTTCGACAGCAGCTCTGTTTTTTGGGTATATTTCATCTTCTTGCTTTTCATTTGTGAGCTTTGGTGCTTTGATGTTTTGGCTGGTTATATGCACATTTTTGTGCTTTGTTTGAGACTCTCTTGTACCTCATTTGATTATAGTGGAGCTATTTCATTGGTCTGGACGACTCGTGGTTTTTACCTCTCACCTTGAGGGAGTTTTTCACGTTAAAATCTCGGTGTGTTCTTATTATTGCTTTACTTGCTATATTTGCTTGTTATAGTTGCTGCCATATTGTGTTGTGAGTGCTTCCATATTGTTTTTGTGTTGGACATTTGTGTCGTTTCTACTGCTAGGCTCTTTCAGTCCTGGCCAGCTACTTAGTTCTCGGACCACATCTAAGGCACACATATATTTTTTCCCCTTTCTTCTAAAGTGCCACTGCCAGGTATTACCTATTATATATTTTTTCTTGTTCCCTAATTAATCAAGTGGGCCTTTAATAATTGAGAATTATAGGAATGGAGGAAGAAGGGGATCAAACTTGTGGTTGATGATTACTTAATTTGGACAAATCAGAGTAGATATGCATACATGATACATGCAAGAGAGTAGGTACTATCAAAGAAAGGAGCAAGTCAATTATTTTTCATTTTTATATGTGAAATTAAACTTCTATAATTGTCTTCCTCAATTCCTGAGAACTAAGAAGGTAGAATAGAATGCTTGTTGCGAAAGCAAAGGATACAATCAAGACATGTATATGCTACTAAAGTCAGTGATTCTCCATGACCCTTAGCATATGAGTATAGACACATTTATTTATTTATTTTAAAAAAGAGAGAAACAGTTTCACATGGAACAGAACTGTATTCTGCATATTCTCTACAAACACTTATCATATTGACAAAGAACATCATCATTTATATATAATAATGATAACATGAAGTCCTAACCTTTTTTTTCTCCAAATTAGTTCGCATGTATGTTCAGTTAGTTCCTAAGTAGTAATAAAACTTGGAATTATCTATCCAACTAGTGGAATTGGAAGTTATTGGAACCAGTCATTAGCAGTTGATATTCATCACAAGATGGGACAAGACCACAAGGAAAAAAGCCTTGCTTTCCTTTAATGTCATTTTAATTTCTTTTCTTTCTATGCCACCTTCATAATTTGTGGATATCAGGCTTTTAATTTTTTATTATTGGTCTTATCCCATATCAACATGCATCTTTAAAAGGAACATTCCAATTTTTTTCCCAAAAACATCAGAAGCCTACTGATTTTTGGTACATGGCAAGTTAACATAGCTATCAGCAAGTTTCATATAAAATATTATTAATAGCACTATTAGAAGCAATATAATCTACAACTGCTTCCTTTTTGACAAATACATTAGTCTAGTCTTGGTGATTTTAGTAACTATAAAGCATCAAACACATTATACTATAATTAATCAGTATAGTCATAGATTTTTAGTTCTTTCTCAGATTCTTGTTCTACCCTTTTTTCCTTCCTTCTTTCTCAGTCAAATCCTAAAATCATTGCCATAATAAAAAAACATGAAAATCCATAAGCTACTGTTTGATTCATAGCTACAGGAAAATAAATTATGTATATAACAACTAACATGCAAGTACATGACTTTCACATTAAGCTAGAAGCAAATGAACATACACACTATAATAATTCATAAATCTTTCACATTGAGAACATATGTTAGTCAATAGTCAATGTCATCACTTGAAATGGCTGTTTTCATAAGGGAACAAGTAGAAGCTTATCAGTGCAACACTACACTAAGAAAGCAGGGGACTGTTTGAGAAATTGAATACTTTTAGTACACAAATTGAGCAATACTACACCCAAATAAGGACTTTCTGCTAGTGTTAGGAGTGTTAATCTCTACCTCTCTTTACACTGATTAGGGAACAGGCGATTAAGTTCTTCAAGAATTGGCTTGTAGCACTGATCACGTTCTTTCTTACCCTAATAAGATACATATCAGAAAACAAGTGAGTAGCTCTTAGCAAACTGTCAAGTAATGGGTTCACGATGGGCAAAAAGGTAATGGATGTGGGGAATCAATGATAAACCATTATTTTATGATTTATATTGTGTTTAATTGTGTGGTTTTATCAAGTCTTCACCCACTTATTCATATGATTAGCATGTATTTACAATTCCTTCCCAAAATTACTCTATAGTTGAAAACTTGCTTCCTAGAGACTTTTAATTATGTATTTTAATTCTCTTTATCCCATTCGATGCCGTGATCCGTGTGTTAAGTGTTTCAGGCTTTATAGGGCATGAGTGACTTGAAAATTGGAGAGGAAGCTTGCAAAAATGGAAGGAACACAAGAAATTAAGGAGATGACCAGCGAGAAGCGACACAGACGCATGGCTCACGCGACCGCGCGAAATGGAGAAATCGTAGTGACGCGCTCGCGTGCCTGACGCGAACGCGTGGATTGGAAGCTGCACGAGTGACGTGAATGCGTAAACGACGCGTACGCGTGGCAAGGAAAAACGCTGAGTGACGCGCACGCGTGTACGACGCGCATGCGTGACATGCGTGATCTGCAGAATTAACAGAATTTGCTGGGGCGATTTTGGGCCGTGTTTTGACCCAGTTTTCGGCCCAGAAACATAGACTAGAGCCAGGGAACATGCAGAGACTCAAGGAGGACGACACATTACGATAGTTTTTCAGTTTTAGATCTGATTTTACTCCTCCTCTAGGTTTTCTCTCTACACATTCATAGATCTTAGAATTTTGCTTTATTGCTTTTTGGATTGGGATATTGAGAAGAGTTATTACCTCTGCCAAGACTTCATCGTTCTAGTTTGTTTCCTTACTTGTCACTTACTCTTTCATATCCTTAATTTGTTCAGAGTTACAATTGGATTATTTTTATAATTTATTAATACAAGAACCATTTTTATTTTTAATTGATCTTTCTTTTATTATTGATCATCATGTCTTTCTTTATTTCCCTTTTTAATTTTGTGAAGTTTACATTCATAATAATGGAGTAGTTCCTTAACTTGATTAGGAGTGATTAAAAGGATAACATTGAGTTGGATTACTCAAGAGTTAAATTGTAATTGGATTTATTGTTGGCTGGCTCTCTAGTCACTAACGCTAATCCTTTCCAAGGGAGAGGATTAGAACTTGTGAATAGAAGTAGACTTTCAACTTACTTGACTTTCCTTTACTTTACTTGATAAAGGATAACTAAGTAGAAGCAACCTTCAATTATCAATTGATCTTGAGAGAAATCCAACAAGGATAGAACTTCCGATAAATCTACTCCCGGTCAAGACCTTTATTTGAATTATATAAATTTTCTTATTTAATTTTTCTATTTCTCAAACTCAAAAAAATTTCCTGAAAAACCTCTGACCAATAACCTGCATTCTTTCCTGCAACTCGTTGGGAGACGACCTGGGACTCATACTCCCAGTATTTTTATTCTAATTTTGTGACAACCCTTTTAAATTGATAAATGGATTTTTGGTTGGTTAAGAACTGTACTTGCAACTTATTTCTTACATTAATTTCTTAATCTGCCAATTTCTACCACGTCAATTTTTGGCGCCGTTGCCGGGGAGTTGCAATAGTGTGCTAGTTTATTGGTTGGAATTTATTTATTTGCATTTTATTTTATTTTGTTTTATTACCATGACCTGTATATTTCTCTCGTTGAATGATGCGTTCATTGCCTGATCCGAGTCTAGTCCCATTTGATCTTGAAATTGAAAGAACTCTTTCACATATTAGACAGACTAGACGTCGGTTAGCCTCTGAGGGTGGTGAAGTGATTGTTATCGATTCACCAGTCTCATCTAGGGACGAATCTGAATCGCCATCTGAGAGCGAGACAAGCTCATTTGCTACTGATTTAGTTAATTCACGTGCAGGTAACATGGCAGCACCAAGGAGAGTTACTCTCCAGGAAGTTGGAGCGCCAGTTTTACATTGCAGCCATATCAAGTGCATCACCCAACTGTGGCTGAAGATTTTGAACTAAAGACTGCACTAATAAACTTGTTGCCCAAGTTTCATGGCTTATCCGCTCAGGAGCCTATCAAGCACCTTAGGGACTTCCAGACAGCCTGTTCTACTGTTAGGCGTCATGGTGCAGATGAAACTTCTATTTTGTTAATTGCTTTCCCATTTTCTCTTGAGGGAAAAGCGAGGGAATGGTACTACGCTCAGCCGCAAGCGACTGTTACTAACTGGGATACGCTTAGAAGAGAGTTTTTTGGAAAAATACTTTCCAGCTGAAGTTACTGATAGATTGAGGAAAGAGATTTTCATGATTATTCAAGGCGAATCCGAGACTCTCTATGAATATTAGGAGCGCTTCAACAATCTCCTAGATGCCTGTCCCCATCACATGATTGATAAACTAGTATTGATCAGCTACTTCACTCAAGGCATGAACCCCCAAGATAAGACTACACTGGAAGGTGCTAGCAATGGTTCTTTGAAAAAGTACAAAACCGCAGATGAAGCATGGCAGCTGATCAGCGACTTAGCTGAGTCCACTAGGAATCACAGACAGAGGCGCGACCATCCCAAGGCTGTTAACGAAGTTTCTTCCAGCAGGGAGACTACTGCTCTTACACAGAGTATATGTGAAATGACCAACCTACTGAAGCAGATGCAGTTAAATCAACAACAAGCTCAACCTGCCCCACCACAGCAAAGTCAACAGTTAGTCCCACAGAGAGTGTGTGAAATCTATGCTGATTATAGTCATTATACTGATGAATGTCCGCAGCTCCAACAAGAAGACAATACTGTAGCAGCCACTCATAACTTTTATGACCGCCCGAATCAAGGATACAATCAACAAGGCAGCAACTACAACCAACGTGGGACCTATAACCAGAGTTGGCAAGACAACTCCAACCATGGCTAGAGAGATAATTCCAACCAGGGCTGGAGGGACAACTATAACAGAGGAGGCAGAGACAATCAGGGAAATCAGAGGTGGAATAATAACAACAAGAGACAGCAGAACCAGAACCAGCCTTACAGAGCACTTCACCTAAGGCAATCCCAAGGACCACAGCACAACCAATAACAAGTTCCTCAGATCACTTATTCTAATTCCTCTTCTAATGATGAGATGCTTCAATCCCTTACACAAGGACAAAAGAGCATGGAAAGTTCACTTAACGGTCTAACATCCGCTATACAAGCTCTCATCTCTCAGATGGGATCATCCAATACTTCTAACACTCAACATGCAAGCTCCAGTGAAATTCCTTCTCAACCCTTACCCAATCCAAAGGGTGGCATCAATGCCATAATCCTAAGGTCTAGAACCACACTGCAAGAGAGAAATCAGGAGGAGCCAAGCCCACCAGAACACGCCCCAGCAGAGGATTTGGTGGAAGTAGAAGATGCTGAAGAGGAAGAGGACGTACAAGACATAGTTGAAGAAGAAGAAGCTCAACCACCGAATGAAGCACCAAAGGATGCTGAAGCTGCAGATAACGCCCATCCTATCCCCTTTCCACAACTCGCAAGAAAGCCCAGGAAGCAGATGGAACTTGATCCCAAAATGGTAGAAATATTCAAAAAGGTTGAGGTAACTGTTCCCCTTTTTGATGTTATTCAACAAGTACCTAAATATGCGAAGTTTCTAAAGGATTTATGTATACATAAAGATAAAATTAATAAATTAGAAACTATTCCTTTAGGTAGTTCTATATCTGCTTTAATGGAAGGTATACCTGAAAAATGTAGTGATCCAGGTCCATGTATGGTTAACTGTACCATTAGAGGTGTGATATTTTCTAACTGTATGTGTGATTTAGGAGCGTGTGTTAGTATAATGCCTTTGTCTATATATGATACCTTGAGGCTCCCTCCCTTAAAAAGGTCGGCAGCTCGTTTTGTGTTAGCAAATAAAAACATTATTACAGTGGTTGGAATCGCTGAAGATGTATTAGTGAGCATTAAGGGGCTCATATTTCCCATTGACTTCTATATCCTGGAAATGCCCCCTAATGACTCAGGAAGGCCATCATCAATCCTGCTTGGAAGACCATTCCTGAAGACTTCAAAGTTCAAGCTGGATGCATTCTCAGGAACTTACTCCTTTGAGATAGATGGCAGCATAGTGAAGTTCAGTTTAAATGAAGCGAAGAAGCACCCTCCGGAAGATCATTCTATCTCCCAGTGCAACATTATTGATGAAATTGTAGCTGAAGTTCACCAGGAAGAATTAGAAGAGAAGTACATAGGGCAAGGTCCAAGTGTGGGGACATTTTTTGAAGACAACGAGAGCACTTTGCCATTATCACCAGCTTCGGATGACCCAGAGCCTGGCTACGAGTAGAAATTGGAATTAAAGCCCCTCCCTCCACACCTCAAGCATGTTTACCTTGAAGATAAGCACAAGTTTCCAGTTATCATTGCAAGAGAGCTCACCTCTCAACAAGAAGAACAGCTACTCAGTGTGCTGAGAAAACATAAGAAAGCAATTGGATGGAGCCTGGCGGATATAGTAGGCATCAACCCTCAAGTTTATGAGCACAGAATATTCTTTGAAGTGGGAGCAGAGCCTGTCCATCAACCTCAAAGAAGATTGAATCCCACCATCTTAGAAGTTGTCAAGAAAGAAGTGACCAGGCTACTTGAAGTAGATATCATTTACCCCATCTCAGATAGCGAATGGGTCAGTCCAGTACAAGTAGTGCCCAAGAAGTCTGGAGTCACAACAGTAAGAAATGAGCATGGAGAGCTTCTGACAACTAGAGTGCAGAATTCATGGAGAGTTTGCATTGACTATAGGCGTCTCAACCAAGCCACTCGCAATGATCATTATCCATTTCCATTCATTGATCAGATGCTTGATCGCCTATCAGGTAAATCCCATTATTGCTTTTTAGATGGTTATACAGGCTATTTTCAAATTCATATAGCTCCTAAAGATCAGGAAAAGACTACTTTTACATGTCCTTTTGGAACTTATGCTTATAAGAGAATGCCCTTTGGCTTATGTAATGCACCAGCCACTTTCCAAAGGTGCATGATGAGTCTTTTCTCTGACCTTATTGAGAACTGTATGGAGGTTGTTTTTATGGATGATTTTAGCGTATATTGTGATTCATTTATCCTTTGCTTGGATAGTTTATCTAGAGTGTTAGATAGATGTGTTAGTACGAACCTTGTATTGAATTTTGAAAAATGTCACTTTATGGTAAAACAAGGATTGTACTAGGACATGTTGTGTCTAATACTGGCATTTCTGTAGATCCAGCAAAGGTGGACGTTATTTTCAGTTTACCTTACCCCTCCTCCGTGAGGGAAGTCCGTTCGTTCCTTGGCCATGCAGGTTTTTACAGGAGATTTATTAAGGACTTCAGTAAGGTAGCATTTCCTTTATTCAGATTGCTACAGAAAGATATTGAGTTCGAGTTCAGTGAAGATTGTAAGCAAGCTTTTGATAAGCTGAAGACCGCCCTGACTCAAGCTCCAATTGTGAGAGGACCAGACTGTAGCCAGCCATTTGAAATTATGTGTGATGCCTCCAACCATGCAGTAGGAGCGGCACTGGCTCAGCATGAAGGTAAGGATCCTTTAGTAATTGCTTATGCGTCTAAGACTTTAGACGCTGCTCAGTCTAATTACACTACTACTGAAAAAGAGCTTATTGCTATTATTTTTGCTCTGGATAAATTCTGAGCCTATTTACTTGGTACCAAAGTAGTAGTGTATTCAGACCATGCAGCTTTAAAATATTTATTGGCTAAAAAGGAGTCCAAACCAATGCTTATACGTTGGATACTACTACTGCAAGAATTTGATTTAGAAATTAAGGATAGGAGTGGTAACCAGAATCTAGTGGCAGACCACTTGAGTCGCCTTGAGCACATTAAGGATGACCCCACTCCTATAGATGATAATTTCCCATTTGATAACCTACAAGCAGTATTTGAAGTAGTCCCTTGGTATGCACCTGTAGCTAATTATCTAGTTAGCCACACTTTTCCTCCAAATTTTACTAAGCATCAAAGAGACAAGCTGAAAAGCGAGTCCAAATATTATATATGGGATGATCCGTATTTATGGAGGTGTGGCGCTGACCAGGTAATTAGACAGTGTGTGCCTCAATCAGAATTTTAGTCCATTTTAGCAGCCTGCCACTCATCTGAGAGTGGAGGACATTTTGGCCCTCAAAGAACAGCTAAAAAATTCTAGACTGTAGATTCTGGTGGCCTACTCTTTTTAAAGACGCTGCTGAATTTTGTAAATCTTGTTCCCCCTGCCAAAGGTTTGGTAATATATCCAAGAGGGATGAGATGCCTGAACAAATTATGCTTTTCTGTGAAATTTTTTATGTTTGGGGCATTGATTTCATGGGTCCATTTCCAAATTCTAATGGTTACTTTTATATACTGTTAGCCGTAGATTACGTTTCTAAATGGGTGGAAGCAATTCCTACCCGCACTGATGATGCTAACACTGTTGTTTCCATTGTTAGAAACCATATTATCTGTCGCTTTGAGTCACCACGAGCAATCATGAGCGATCAAGGCACCCACTTTTGTAACAGGAGACTAACAGGATTACTGAAAAAGCATGGGATAATTCATAAAGTAGCAACAACCTACCATCCCCAAACCAATAGGCAAGCCAAGGTGTTTAACAGAGAAATAAAGCATATATTGCAGAAAATAGTCAAACCTCATAGAAGAGACTGGAGCACCAGGCTACAAGATGCACTGTGGGCATACAGAACAGCATATATACAAGACACCCATTGGGATGAGTCCCTTCCGCTTAGTTTATGGAAAGGTCTGTCACCTCCCATTTGAGGTAGAGCACAAAGCCTTCTGGGCAGTGAAAGAATGCAACATGGGATTTGAGAAAGCCGGAGCTGAAAGGAAGTTGCAACTGCAGAAATTAGAAAGCCTTCGCCTGGAAGCTTATGAGAACTCCAGGCTGTACAAGGAGAAGATGAAGGCTGTGCATGATAAGAACATCAAGAGGAGAGAGTTCTAACCTGGGGACTTAGTCCTCCTTTACAACTCCAGACTGAGGCTCATGCCAGGCAAGTTGAGATCAAGATGGGAAGGTCCATATAGAGTAGAGAAGGCTGAGCCATATGGAGTTTTCTACCCGAGTCATCCTTCAAGCTCTGAATTCATCAAAGTCAATGGACATCACTTAAAGCTATATCATGGTGAGAAGATGAAGAAGAACAAGGAACTCGAGATCTTCCTCTTGGAGGATCCACCTACAACAGAAAACTGAGCTAGTGGAGCGTCAAGCTTAAGGACGTTAAAGCAAAGTGCTAGGTGGGAGACAACCCATCATGGTATGATCGTTCCATTTCATTCTTAGTTTTATTTTTATTTTAATTTTTTTTATATAACTCTTCTCATCATCCCTGCATATAGCTGCATATAGTTCGCATGAGCATTCTACATATTTTTATTTTTATTTTTCAAAAAAAAAAACACACGTGACGCGACAGCGTCGCTGACGCGTCCGCATCACAGGTGCATAAGGAAGAAAAGCATATTGAGCAGAGAGTCATGCGAAAGCGTGGCTGGAGGCGTGCCTTAGGCACAAATATGCCCACGCAACCGCGTCACTGACGCGTTTACGTTGTTTGCGAACTAGCCTCCCCACGCGTCCGCGTCATCCACGCGAACGCGTGGCTCTGTGAAATGGACGTAAAAGGGTGTAAGGCAGTAAGTTGGGCTGGAATGGGGCTGGACTCAGGCTGAAAGCACAAGCCCACTCACGCGAATGCGTGCCCCACGCGTCCACGTTATTTTTCAATGAATAGCCACTCACGCGATCGCGTCAACCACGCGACCGCATCACCCCCAAATTTGGCAAAAAGAGTTTCGAACAGAGAGTTGCGCGAACGCGAGGCTGCTCTCGCGCCAATCACACCATTCAACTCACGCGACCATGTGACGTACGTGACGATCGGGTTTTCTGTTTAGTAAAGAAATTCACAAATATAATCGCGTTGTAAGTATAGCTTCTAAACCAACAGAAAATCCTTTCGTACAAACGTTTGGTTGTCACAAGTAACAAACCCCTTTTAAAATTGATAACCAAAGTATTTAAACCTCGGATCGTCTTCTCAAGGAACTACAGGGAGGTATGTTCTTATTATTGGTTATGAGTTTTGTAAATTGGGGTTTTTGAAAGTAAGGAACATGTAATTTAAATGACAAGAAAAATAATTTAATAATAATAAAAGAAAAGAACTCTTGGCAAGGTGTGAAAATTTGGAAGTCCTATCCTAGTTATCCTTATCAATGGTGATGAGAATTGAGTTCTAATCCCACTTAGTTAACCTTTACTAAAGCAAAGGAAAGTCAAGTAGACTAATTAGTTTGATCCTCAAGTCCTAGTCAATTCCTAAGAAAGGGCTAGAGTTAGTGGAATCCAATTCAATTAGCAAAAATAACAATTATCAATCACGATGAGTTTGATAACTAAAGAGTCTCCAATTAATCAATTAAAGCTAAGAATATAAGAAGCTAAATAAGAATCATAAAGGAAAATCAATCTAAACATAAAGAGTTCATAAGCCAAATTGGTAACATAAGTCAGATATGAATAAAAGCATTAGAGTAAATAAAAAAATATAAAAGGAATATTGAACCTGATAAAGAGTTGAAATCCTAAATTTTTTAAGAAGAATCCTAATCCTAAAATCTAAGAGAGAGGAGAGAACCTCTCTCTCTAAGAACTACATCTAAAAATATGAAAAGTGAATTAATCGAAGGCCTCCTTTTGAATGGATGCATTCCCCCACTTTATAACCTCTAATCTGTGTTTTCTGGACTTAGATCTGAGCCAAAAGGGTTTCAGAAATTACTAGGGGCATTTTCTGCAGTTTCTGCACGTGGCGTCTGTCACGCGTCCACGTAGGTCATGCGGTCGCGTCATCTGGAGTTCTGCTCTTCCACGCGGTCGCGTCAGGCACACTTCCACGTCAGTTGTACTTCGCGCGAGTCACTCGTTCGCGTCATGCGCGCATTCGTACGGATGCTAGTTTGCGCGAAGCACGCGTTCGCGTCGTCTACGTGGACGCGTCACTTCCAGTTTCTTCAAAAACTCCATTTTGTGCTTTCCTTCCATTTTTGTATGTTTCCTTTCCATCCTTTAAGTCATTCCTGCCTTAGAAGATCTGAAATCACTCAACACACAGATCACGACATCGAATGGTAATAAAGGATGATTAATTTTAATATTTCTAAAGCATAGGAAACATGTTTTCACTTATGTCACATAATAAGGAAGGGAAAGTAAAACCATGTAATTTACATGAATAAGTGGGTGAAGGATTAAATAAATCACTTAAATTGAGCACAAAATACATCATAAAATATGGGTTTATCAGTACGCGTCCGCGTCATTTAGCAATCGCGCCAACCGCGCGAACGCGTGACCCACGCGTCCGCGTCACATGCGGCGCACAGAATATCCAGATCAGCCAAAATATCTTATCTTTTCTTCTCCAAATCCTTATTTTTCTTAACCTTTCTTATTTCTTTCTTCTTCCTTCTTCCTTCTTACTTCTTTCTTACTTTCTCCTCCCTTCTTTTTCACCACCATTATCAAGGTTATTTTCCTTTCTTCTCCCCCTCTTTACTTTTCCATTATTATTCTTATTATTATGTTTTCTTCTTCTTTTTCTTATTACTTTCTTTATCTATATTTTATTTTTTTTCTTTTTCTTTCTTTCTTTTTACTCCTTTTAATTGGTGTTGGAAATTTATTTCGGTCTTTAGTTTCTGTATTTTGCTTGTGGATTATCATGGATCTGCTTGACAATTAATATTACCTTTTAAATGGATACTTGCATGTTCTATTCTATATTTTCAAAAACATATTCACATGCATGCTATGTGTTTGTGAAAAAGCCCGTATGGCATCATGCAATACTTTTATGTTATCCTACTACCTTAATGCCAGTTTTTTCACAAAATCTCTTTTATATTTTATTGATTAAAATATTATTGTAATTACAAACAGATTGTTAGTTTGAATTCTGTGGTAATCTAACTTGGACATTGTATGCTTGATCTATGCTACTCATGCCTTTGCCGGCATGCCAATAAACATCTTGCATTCAATTGCCATCACATGCACTTGCTATATTACCATGGATGATCTATCACATGTAGTCATGACCATGTGTTAACATCATCATTATTTACCGTGCATTGATTATCACATATCATGTTCTCTTTCTTGCTCTAACCCATAATTTTACAAACGTTCCTTTCTTTTTCCTTTTTCAGGATGGCCACTGACAAATGAATTTTTGCCGGTATAGAAATTATCAAATGATCAATCGTAGCATAGTCTAAACCGACGCAAAATCCTTCATCAAACAAATCTACAATCTATATCCGAGAGTACTTGTCTCCCGAGTCGTTCTCCCTTGGAATTGCCAAAGTATGCATCTTATTGATTTAGTAAGCCTTGTTGGAATTCTTTGAAGGTTTTTTAGCAAAGCAATGAGAAACAAACAATCAACTATCAAAAGACTTGGCTTAGGGTTGTGATTAGAAATTCTATCATTATAGTCCATTCAATGTTGACAACAATTAAGCCTTGCTCCATTTAGTTAACCCCTAGGTATAGAGGGAAGTCAAATGAAAGCAATCAACTTGAGTCACAAGTCCTAGCTTCACCTTATGTGAACCTAGCTTTAGTGCACTCCAAGCCAACTAGCAATCCCTAATTCTCAATCAACTATTGATAAAACTATTCAACTTTTTCCAAGGACCAAACCCTATGCCAAGTGTGAAAATTCTACTCCATAGCTAGTGTTGTCATTTTATCAAACATGTGATGAGCATGAAGGAAAGTCATAGTAAAATGAGAAGAAAAGTTGAATTGAAAGTATTGCAACACAAAGATCTTACAACAAGTCTCAAAGAGTAGCAATGGAAATCAAATTCTCAAAATAGGAATGGAATCCAAAACTACAAAGTTGAATCCTAGATCTATGAAAGTGGATCAATTACATCTACTACTTGAACTAGAGAAGAAAATCTATGACATGAACAAAGTGGAGTGAGAATTGTAATGGATCTCACCAAAAAGTCATTGAAAATCCAAAAATTAGATGAGGATGAACCCTAGTGAAGCTTGGAATCTCCCTCTTCTTCTCCCAAAAAGTGTAACTAACTCTCCTCTCTCTCTCCAAAAAAGGAAAAATATCTAGATCTAGAAGAAATGAACTAAAAGTGTCCTTAACCCTTGTTCCTTTGGTCTTCTTAAGCTTTTCCCGCCATGGTGTTTCTCCAAGAGTGGGATCCTCAACTGCCTCCATGCCTAAGTCACGTGACTTCTTAAAAAATCATATTCGCAAATCGGCGCGCACGCGCAAGGCACGCGCACGCGCCGTTGAGACGTCTTGTAATGTGCGCGGAGGCGTGATGTACGCGTGCGTGCCCATGAAGATCCTGGCTTAGCCGCTTCTCAAGCCGGCTCTTGGCTTTGGCTCCATGTTGCCTTATCCGCGCGGGGGAAGACCGAGGGATCACAAAAGTATAGGACTCATGAAGTGCAACCTACTTATATGCATGCAACTATGGCTAGTGCCACTATCCACTTGGTTGGGAGCAAATTAACCTTCTTAGGACATATGCAAGCACATGGGGTACAATGATGGTCAAAGCATAGGACTTGCCACTTTCTAAGCATCAAATGCAATATGTGCAACTCTGCATGAGGAATGCTCGCGAGAGCCGGGAATCAAAGGGTTGAGCATTGAACCCTCGTCGGAGGTGTTTGCACTCTAATCACTCGGTGTTTGGGGTTTATTCTCTCAATTCTCCCCTAATCATGCTTTCCAAGAATTGTTTTGCATCTAACAATCAACAATTATTCAATGCATGCACACAATTATCATGAGGTCTTTTCCTTAGGTTGTAATGGGGTTAGGGTCAAGGTAGGATCATATATGGCTAGTGGACTTAGGATTTGAATCTTTGATTAACTTAAACTTTCCCTCCTAACCTACATAATGACCTATACAATTAAGTACTAGCCTAACTACCCATT
>NC_029792.2:36441084-36448974 GCF_000816755.2 Arachis ipaensis
TCCCAAAGTGTTGGTTTCCTAAGAGAGAATTTCATTGTTCCAACCAAGCAGACTTATCATGCGAATGGTGCCAACTAAGACCTAATCATGCAACCTATTCTACTTTATTCAGATTTATTCAGATGTTACCTACGGAGATCGGTCGGCCGACCTCCCCACACTTAAAACTTAGCACGGTCCTCCGTGCTAGAGGTTAGGCGCAGTGGGTGGTGGAGCTCCGAGTGTGCCATATCTCCAACGTCATTGCTATCTCCGCTTGAAGTTGCGGTGGAGGTGGAGATATCGGGTTCCTCCATAGGTGGGGTAAGTATGCTTAGAAGCTTCTTCACATGAGCATAGCGGCGTTGGTTACGCCTCTCATAACGGTCTAATTTGTGGTGAAGGTCTTCAAGGCGTTGGGCGGCCGATTTTTGTGATGTAGATGAAGTGGTAGCGTGGCCAGTTGGTGTGGGTAGTTCAATGTCCTTGGTGACTTCCGGAGGCTTGAGGCATCTCTTGGTCGGAATGATATCACCATCGACCGGGATTGAGGTTCGCCTATCTTTAGTCTCCCGGTTGACGCCGGCTTTCGCAACTAATGCCGTCACTAAAGCGGGGAATGGTAGATTTCCCTTGGCATGAATGCGCCCCATGGATTGGCGGATGGTATGCGGAACGTCGACCGGTTTCTCGGTCAAGATGCACCATATCAATAAGGCAAGCTCGGCGGTGATGGATGACCCATGTGTGCTTGGGAGCACGTAATGAGCTAGAATTTGGGCCCATGCCGTGGCTTCTTGAGTGAGGTGGCGGACATCTAAACCCTTGGGTCTTCGCTTTATGGTCCCCCGAATCCAAAATGCGTCGGGTAAAGCAATGACGCGAAGGATCGCGCTCCAATCGAATGCGCGGTCAACGCATGCAGCTAAGACTTCTTGGTAGGCGTCATACGCATCCGTTGACGGTGCAATCCCAAGGACTTCTCGGATGGTTTCCACGGTGACCGACACTTGTTTCCGGCGCACAAATATTGATGTGAGATGAGGTGAGTGGAAGTTGGAGTAGAATTCCACCACCCATGAGAGATTGGCCTCCGTTGGTTGCCTCAATAGGAATCTCCAATGCCTCCGGTCAATGTGTGGCATCACAATCGGACTGAGGTGAGCCGGTAAGACTAGGAGGGGTTCCGGATGGTAATTCCTTTCAATAATTCTGGAGTAAACAAGTTTGCAGTAGCGGTTGGAAAACTTGTTTGAATCCTTTGGAGGGTTGTCCTTCTCTAGAACGTCAACGGGGCCCTTGGTCTTCTTCAGGAGGGGCCTGGCCGTTAGTTCTTGGCGTGCTTTATTGGAAGCTGGCTTCTTGGGGCCTTTCCCGTTGTCCTTTTTGATGACCATCCTGTGGAAGCATGAAAGGAAAATATCAAACCCAAAGAAGTGGAGGTACATGAGCTCTATGTAATGAAAGTTATGCCATAAAATATGGGTATCTTTGTTACATGACAGCTGCAACATGTAACTAGGATAATGTGTGAAGAGCAAGGCTAATAATTTTCATGTGGTGCAAGGGTAGTTTAAGCATGCAAGGAAGAAGCATGAGAAGCACACACCCTTGGGGACCATAAATGGGGATGAATGGTTTGTGGAAAGTGGGGATGCACTCAAAAGTGATTGGTTGAGAGGCAAGGTAGTCACAATAAGTCCAAAATTCAAGTGTGCCTTTCATCGAGCACTTGGTGTGCATCCCTCAAGTAGTATGTGATTATGTGAAAATGAGAGCAATGTAACTTTCCACAATCCATTATTAATGATTATAATGCATATTGATTGCAAGAAAATTAAGCAACACTATTCATCTATTCATGTAAGTGAGTTTGAGACCCAAATGCCCATGAAGAATTGGATTGAAAGAGAGGAGAGAGCAAAGACATTCCAAGGAAGTAACTAGAGAAAGAAAGAAGAGAGAAGAAAAGAAAAGAAGAAGGGAGCTACCTAAAAGATGGTGCAACTAAATGAATAAGAACTACAAGAGATTAATGGACTAAGAGGGAGCCTAGTATAATACCTTGTGAGACGGAGAAGGATGTGGAAGAAGAAGAGAAGTGGAATGAGAATGAAGGGGTAAGTGTGCCCTTCTTAAAGGTGGCGTCGATCACCGGCGCGTGCGCGCGCGGTGCGCGCTCGCGCAGGGAGTAAGGTGACTCGGGGCGCGCGCGCGCGCACATGTCGTGTGCGCGCCCATGCGCTTGGGCTGGGGGCACAGGAGAGGCACAGGGGTGGCATAACTCTCTGGACGAAGTACCAGAGATTGCTTTAGCGTGTGTTGGCGCGTACGCGCACAGTGCGCGTACGCGTCTACGTGGTTGTGCCCCAGGCATGAGAGGGGCCTAGAGGGGGCTCAACTCTCTGTGAAATGGCTCAGAGAGGAGTGCAGAATGAAAGGGCGCGTGCGCGGCTGTGGCGCGCGCGCGCATTCCGTGCTTGCTTTGTATGGACGCGTGCGCGCCAGGTGCGCGCACGCGGCAAAGGTGCTGGGCTGGTGGCTTAGTGTAGGCTTGAGAATGGCTTAACTCTCTGTAAAATGTACTAGAGGGGGAAACAAGGCAATCGGCGCGGACGCGCACCATGCGCTTGCGCGTCGATTGGCGGATTTCGCTCATGTGCGCGGACGCGCCATGTGCGCGCACGCGCAGAGGGGTGGGTTTTGTCTAAATTTGCAAGTGGTTACACCAATTTCAACATTTCAAACCCCTCTTTCCATACAGCCACTTAAGCACTATAGCAAATGAAGTCAACAAATGAAGGGGAGTTGGCATTAAAATCTAGCTAACAAACATGAAGTCAAGTGTCTATGTACAAGTCTCAAAGGAAGATCTTACCATGGTGGGGTGTCTCCCACCTAGCACTTTTGTTTAACGTCCTTAAGTTGGACTTTCCGTAGCTTATAGTGTTTATTCAAGAGTTGCATCCCTCAAGAGGAACACTTCAAATTCCTTGGCGTTCTTCCTTTGCTCACCATGATACAATTTGAGACGGTGCCCGTTTACCTTGAAGATGTCCGGGCTTGATGGGTGGCGCAAGTGGTAGACTCCATAAGGTTCTACTTTCTCCACTTGGTAGGGCCCATCCCACCTTGATCTAAGCTTTCCGGGTAGTAATCTCAACCTTGAATTGTAGAGAAGGACTAGGTCACCGGGTCCGAATTCTCTTCTCCTAATGTTCTTGTCATGGATGGCTTTCAACTTTTCCTTATAAAGTCTAGAGTTGTCGTAAGCTTCCAATCTCAAACATTCTAATTCTTCCAATTGAAGCTTTCTCTCTACTCCGGCCCCACCCAAGCTCATATTACACTCCTTTACGGCCCAATAAGCTTTGTGTTCAATCTCTACCGGTAAGTGACATGCTTTACCATATACAAGCCGGAAGGGGCTCATGCCAATGGGTGTCTTGTAAGCCGTTCGATAGGCCCACAGTGCATTGGAGAGTTTGATGCTCCAATCTTTCCTATTTGGCTTTACAATCCTTTCTAACACATGCTTGATTTCCCGGTTAGAGACTTCGGCTTGGCCGTTTGTCTGAGGGTGATCGATAAATGGTAGTGGAAAGTGGTCTTTTCTTGTGGCTGCATTCAATTTTCGGTAGTCTATGCATACTCTCCAAGAATTCTGCACTCTTGTTGCTATAAGTTCACCGCTTTCATTTTTGATTGTTGTCACTCCGGACTTCTTTGGCACTACTTGGACCGGGCTTACCCATTCGCTATCCGAGATAGGGTAGATGATGTCCGCTTCAAGTAGCTTAGTGACTTCTTTCTTCACCACCTCAAGAATGGTTGGGTTAAGTCTCCTTTGAGGTTGTCGGACCGGTCTTGCTCCTTCTTCAAGAAATATGCGGTGCTCGCATACTTGGGGGCTTATTCCCACTAGATCCGCCAAACTCCACCCAATTGCCCTTTTGTTTTTTCTCAATACATTCAGCAATTTTTCTTCTTGTTGAGGAGTTAACTCTTGAGCAATTATCACGGGTAGCTTTTGGGCTTCATCAAGGTATGAATACCTTAAGTGAGGTGGTAGTGGCTTCAATTCCATCTTCTTGTCATTCTTTGAAGTTTGAGTTTCCGGATGGTTTGTATGGTGTGTGGTGTTTAGTTCGCTTGACTCTTCATTTGCTTCTTTGACCATGCACTTCTCATCTAATTTTGCAAGATGCACTTTGGCTACTATGTTATCGATTGGGTCACACCGAAATAGAGAGTGGTTCTCCGGTGGATGCTTTATTGCTTCTTCTAGGCTAAAGCTTACAATTCTCCCATCTATTTCAAATGAGTAGTTCCCCGAGTAAGCATCAAGTTTAAATCTAGAAGTCCTTAAGAATGGCCTTCCAAGTAGGATAGATGATGCTCTTTCGGTTTCGCTTGACGGCATTTCAAGGACATAGAAGTCAATCAGAAACACCAACCCTTTTATATTCACCAATGCATCTTCCGCAACACCCGCTACGGTTATTATGCTTTTATCCGCTAGGACAAATCTTGCCGTCGACCTTTTTAGTGGGGGCAAGTTCAATACCCGATAAACGGAGAGCGGCATGATGCTAACACATGCTCCGAGGTCACACATGCAATCTCTAAATTGAACTCCATTGACAGTGCAAGTGACCATACAAGGGCCCGGGTCATCACACTTCTCCGGTAATGTTCCCATCAAAGCGGAAATAGAACGAGTAGAGGTCGATGGTGTGTCCATACGTGCAAGAAGAGCTTGTAGTGTAGAGGTGAGGCCGGTGAGGCCGGAAGCAAGTGTGTTTTGTAATTCCTTTTGACCTTGGATAATGGTCCGGAGTGTTTCATCTTGGTTGGAGGGGGTGGTTGCATATGTGAGTTGAGGGGCTTGTGGTTGGTTGGGTGGTGGTCTTTGATGTGGTGGTTGATATGTTTGGTAGTTTCTTTGTGGGTTTTGTTGATTGTATGGTTGATTTTGGAAGTTGTATGGTCGGTTTTGTGAGAAATTTTGCGAGTTGTTATTCCATCTTTGACCTCCTCCATTGTTGTTGTTGTCTCTATTCCCTTGTTGATGATTTTCTTTCCAATTTTGATTATTGTGTCCACTTCCTTGGTTGTAGTCTCCTCCTTGATAAGGGTGTCCTTGGTTAGGATTACCTCCTTGGTAGTACCCTTGATTAGGGCGATCATAGAAATTATGGGTAGCCGCCAAAGTATTATCTTCTTGAAGGCTTGGGCACTCATCCGTGTGGTGAGAGTAGCAAGAGCAAATGCCACATACTCTTTGAGGGACCAATTGTTGGTTGTGTTGTTGAGGTGGTGGAGGATGTTGTTGATATGATTGAGGTTGTTGTGGTTGTTGTTGGTTCAATTGGAGTTGCCTCAAGACGGATGTCATCTCATTCAAGGATTGAGTTAGAGCGGTAGCTTCACTACTAGTTGATACCTCGTTCACGGTCCTTGGACGGTTGACTCTTTGCCTCATATGTTGGTTGGATTCGGCTAAGTCAATAATAAGTTGCCATGCCTCCTCCGCGGTTTTATATTTGGACAAAGAGCCATTGCTAGAAGTGTCCAAGGACAAAGTTCGTTCTATTTCCGGATCAAAAGGGGCTAAGCTCGGATTCGGTTGTGAACGCGTCATGCAATGAAGGGGAAATGGAATTCATTGTAACGATAAGGAGTTAGTCAGTTGAGCAATTTACAATGAAGTGCAACTATGTACATATATACATGCTTAATCCAAAACAATAACATGGCACACTAAGCAAACTCCCCGGCAACGGCGCCATTTTGACAAATGAATTTTTGCCGGTATAGAAATTATCAAATGATCAATCGTAGCATAGTCTAAACCGACGCAAAATCCTTCATCAAACAAATCTACAATCTGTATCCGAGAGTACTTGTCTCCCGAGTCGTTCTCCCTTGGAATTGCCAAAGTATGCATCTTATTGATTTAGTAAGCCTTGTTGGAATTCTTTGAAGGTTTTTTAGCAAAGCAATGAGAAACAAACAATCAACTATCAAAAGACTTGGCTTAGGGTTGGCATTAGAAATTCTATCATTATAGTCCATTCAATGTTGACAACAATTAAGCCTTGCTCCATTTAGTTAACCCCTAGGTATAGAGGGAAGTCAAATGAAAGCAATCAACTTGAGTCACAAGTCCTAGCTTCACCTTATGTGAACCTATAGCTTTAGTGCACTCCAAGCCAACTAGCAATCCCTAATTCTCAATCAACTATTGATACAACTATTCAACTTTTTTCCAAGGACCAAACCCTATGCCAAGTGTGAAAATTCTACTCCATAGCTAGTGTTGTCATTTTATCAAACATGTGATGAGCATGAAGGAAAGTCATAGTAAAATGAGAAGAAAAGTTGAATTGAAAGTATTGCAACACAAAGATCTAACAACAAGTCTCAAAGAGTAGCAATGGAAATCAAATTCTCAAAATAGGAATGGAATCCAAAACTACAAAGTTGAATCCTAGATCTATGAAAGTGGATCAATTACATCTACTACTTGAACTAGAGAAGAAAATCTATGACATGAACAAAGTGGAGTGAGAATTGTAATGGATCTCACCAAAAAGTCATTGAAAATCCAGAAATTAGATGAGGATGAACCCTAGTGAAGCTTGGAATCTCCCTCTTCTTCTCCCAAAAAGTGTAACTAACTCTCCTCTCTCTCTCCAAAAAAGGAAAAATATCTAGATCTAGAAGAAATGAACTAAAAGTGTCCTTAACCCTTGTTCCTTTGATCTTCTTAAGCTTTTCCCGCCAAGGTGTTTCTCCAAGAGTGGGATCCTCAACTGCCTCCATGCCTAAGTCACGTGACTTCTTAAAAAATCATATTCGCAAATCGGCGCGCACACGCAAGGCACGCGCACGCGCCGTTGAGACGTCTTGTAATGTGCGCGGAGGCGTGATGTACGCGTGCGCACCCATGAAGATCCTGGCTTAGCCGCTTCTCAAGCCGGCTCTTGGCTTTGGCTCCACGTTGCCCTATCCGCGCGGGCGCGCAAGGTGTGCGCACGCGCCCATGTGGAAATCTCCAAAGCTTAATCCTCATGCTTCCTTCCCTTGTACCCGTCTTCCTTCTCTCTTTCGGTCCATTCCTACTCTATATCCTGAAACCACTTAACACACAAGTCACGGCATCGAATGGCATCAAGAGAAGATTAGAAATGTGTCTATTTTAGTGCGAAATAAGCATGTTTTCATTCATGAGGCGCAACGCGCAAAGGAATGCAAAATCTTGTATTTTCATATAGAAAGTGTGTGGAATCATTGATAAAACCCCTGAAATCAGCACAAGAGAAACCCTCAAATTGGGGTTCGTCAAGTAGCTCGAGTGACGTTGACCTCAGAATTGTTCGCTGCTGGGAGGATAGATCTCCTAACGAGTTCAAACCATCTCTTGGCTTCAGGGCTGAGGTCTCCTCTCTTGATGAACCTGGGTCTCTTATCCGCATACCTTTCCCAGTCAGCTCCTATAACACATATGTCATTCACAATTTGTTCGAGTTCATCATCGTCAGGGCTCTTGCTTACTCTTGCTTGATAACCAAGCTCATTAAAATGTGGTGATTTCAACTGAAGAGTTCTTGTTACAGCATTGGGGCTGAAGTCCACCTCTCTCCCTCTTACGTAACTTTTAAAAGTGGGAGCCTTGGTTTTGTCTTCTCTGACCACATTTGCATAGAACTCTTTGATGAGGTTTGCATTTATCTTCCCCTCTGGGTTCGTAAGCCTTTGCCAACCCCTTTGTTCAATCTTCTCTCGAATCTGTGGACACTCATCCTCGTCAATTTGGAATGTTAACTCAGGCAGTATCTTCTTAAGCTTTATCCATTCAAATTCGAGTTCATGGAACGCAGTTTTGAATCTCTTCTCATCGAAAGG
>NC_029792.2:36449233-36469744 GCF_000816755.2 Arachis ipaensis
CCACCAAGAAAGGAAAGGAGAAAGCTACTCCCAAACCACCAGCAAGGAGAGGAACAAAAAGAGCATTAGTGGCAGAGCCATCTTCAACAGCAGTAAAACCCTCAACAAAAAGAATCAAGAGGATCATCAAGGTCGATAAAAAAGAAAGAGCCTTCCCAACAAAGGACACTGCGCGGTTTCCTAACCGCTACTGTGAGCAGATGTTCCCCATCCTGGCAGAGAGGAATTACAACAATGAATACCTTCTTATCCTCCCGACCAACATTGCTAACTTTGTTGAGCCGCAAATTAAACGAAGACAACGGGGATTCCTACGGAGACAGCCACGGCAGGTTAATCTCTCATGGGTAGTAGAGTTCTACTCCAACTTTCACATGCCAACCATGCAGTCTGTCTATGTTCGTCAGAAGCAATTCCCCATAACTGAAGAGGCCATTCAACAAGCTTTAGATCTTTCCCCTGCTCAAGAAGGATTGGACGCATTCCAAGAAGCCTCACTCAAGCACCAGACATACCAATTTGACTGGGACGTCATTCTCAGAGTTATCGCACAACCTGGCAGCAGATGGATCTACGGATACCATCGTTCCCGACCTAAGGGCATATCAGCTTCAGCACTTACCTTGGAAGCTCGAGTATGGGCACAGATCATGTCCCATTATGTCTTTCCAAGCACTCACGAGTCCTCCTTCACTGCAGACATGGCTGTTTTACTCTGGTGTATCCTTACAGACCAGCACTTGAACTTACCAAGACACATCCGGAATGCAATGGGACACGTACAAATTGCGGGCAACCTACCTTTTCTGCCTTGGTTTCAGACCTCGTCTCGGCAGCCAGAGTCTCCTACAGAGCTGGGAACACCAAAGCCATACTTCCACGGGATGATCAGTATGTCCCTAACGGGAAATATATCAGACCACCAGCAGCCACTACAAGCCAGCCTACAGAACCGGCTGAAGATATTCCTCCATCAGCACCACAAGCACCTATAACAAACCAACTGCTTCATCAGATACTTGAAAGGTTGGATCGGCAGGAACACAAAGCAAAGTTAAGAGAGCGTCGAAACAAGCGCCGATTCACATACCTCAAGGAGCTACTTATGGGGAACTACAAAGACCCAGACACCTCGGACTCCACTTCATTTACCAGCACAGGGAGCCATGACGGTCCCGATGGTGGAGATGCTGCTACCAACCCCCCTTTGTTCCTGACAGATGGCATCGAGGACGGTGCAAAGCCTTAAGTGTGGGGAGGTCGGTCAGTACCTGACTTCCGGAGGTAATTTCTTTTCCTTAAACACCAGTAAAATAGGATATTTAGTTAGTTTTTCTTTTGTAGAATAGGATAGATTGCATAGAAATAGGTTATTCACATGCATGTTCTACTTGATTGAAAATAATAAGTTTCTTCTAAGACCCTATTTTTTGAAAAATTTCACTAATTTTAAATCAAAACTTTTATGTTAAATTTGCTTGAAGTTGTATTTGGAACATAGTTTAAAAAGCTAAGAACACACAACCTGTAAGATTTGAGCTTAATTACATGGTTACATTATTTAACCATAAATATTTTATTCTTGTGTGTTTACTTCTCTATGACTGTAATCTTATTTTGTTTCATCCTATATATCCAATGTTTAATATACTTATATGCATGCGTATGATTGAGGCCATTATTTGTTTAGCTCACTTATCCCAAATAAGCCTACCCTTTAAATTACCTTTGTTAGCCACTTTGAGCCTTTTAATCCCATTTGTTCTATATTTTACCACATTACTAGCCTTAAGCGGAAAAATAATTAAATATCCCAATTGAATCTTTGGTTAGATTAAGATAGAAATTGTGTGTTAATTGAGTATGGGAAGATTGTGGGAACAAGGGTTAATAAGGGAATGTGTCATGATAAAATAATGGGAATTTGGGTACCTACTCATGTGAAACTATAAAAATTAAAAATCTATGTGCATTGAGAAGCTATGTTTATTTTCATGTTCAAAAAAAATTCAATAAATAAATAAGGGGACAAAATTACCCCAATGCTAAGTTAAGTTCAGAGATAAATGCATATGTGATAAAAATTAAAAAAAAGTTAGTACAAGAGTATGTAATGCAAAAGTGAAAGTTTTGGGTAGCTAGGTATGATTCTAAAGTTATATAGAGTATATGTATGTTAGGTGTAGGCTTAGGTTAATTAAATATTCAATTTATAAGCTTACTTAGCCATATATGTACCCTTACCCTTACCTTAGCCCCATTACAACCTTAAAAAGACCTCATGATGTTTGCATTGGTATATTAAATGTTGTTGATTGATTAGGTAAAGAACAAAATTTAGAAAGCATAATTAGAGAAGAGTAGAGTGATTACCCTATACACTTGAGAGACTAGAGTGCACATACACTACCAGTGAGGGTTCAATGCTTAAATTCTATGTTCCCTGCTTTCATGAGCTATCTTCTTGCATTTTTATCTGTTCTTACTATATAAACTGAATTAGTGGAATTTGATTTATGTTTGTCTTGAAGAGCTTATTTACTTTTAACCAAGTGGCAAGAATCATCTTAGCATATAGTTGCATTCATAGGTTGCATCTCATGAGTCTTACATTCCTTCCCAAAATTACTCCATGGTTGAAAACTTGCTTTCTAGAGACTTTTCATTATGTATTTTAATTCTCCTTTATCCCATTCGATGCCGTGATCCGTGTGTTAAGTGTTTCAGGCTTTATAGGGCACGAATGACTTGGAAATTGGAGAGGAAGCTTGCAAAAATGGAAGGAACACAAGAAATTAAGGAGATTACCAGCGAGAAGCGACGCGGACGCATGGCTCACGCAACCACACGAAATGGAGAAATCGTAGTGACGCGCTCGCGTGCCTGACGCGAATGCGTGGATTGGAAGCTGCACAAGCGACGCGAACGCGTGGACGACGCGTACGTGTGGCAAGGAAAAACGCTGAGTGACGCGTACGCGTGGACGACGCGCACGCGTGACATGCGTGATCTGCAGAATTAACAGAATTCGCTGGGGGCGATTTCGAGCCGTGTTTTGACCCAGTTTTCGGCCCAGAAACACAGACTAGAGTCAGGGAACATGCAGAGACTCAAGGAGGACGACACATTACGATAGTTTTTCAGTTTTAGATCTGATTTTACTCCTCCTCTAGGTTTTCTCTCTACACATTCAGAGTTCTTAGAATTTTGCTTTATTGCTTTTTGGATTGGGATATTGAGAAGAGTTATTACCTCTGCCAAGACTTCATCATTCTAGTTTGTTTCCTTACTTGTCACTTACTCTTTCATATCCTTAATTTGTTCATAGTTACAATTGGATTATTTTTATAATTTATTAATACAAGAACTATTTTTATTTTTAATTGATCTTTCTTTTATTATTGATCATCATGTCTTTCTTTATTTCCCTTTTTAATTTTGTGAAGTTTACATTCATAATAATGGAGTAGTTCCTTAACTTGATTAGGAGTGATTAAAAGGAGAACATTGAGTTGGATTACTCAAGAGTTAAATTGTAATTGGATTTATTGTTGGCTGGCTCTCTAGTCACTAACGCTAATCCTTCCCAAGGGAGAGGATTAGAACTTGTGAATAGAAGTAGACTTTCAACTTACTTGACTTTCCTTTACTTTACTTGGTAAAGGATAACTAAGTAGAAGCAACCTTCAATTATCAATTGATCTTGAGAGAAATCCAACAAGGATAGAACTTCCGATTAATCTACTCCCAGTCAAGACCTTTATTTGAATTATATAAATTTTCTTATTTAATTTTTTTGTTTCTCAAACTCAAAAAATTTTCCTGAAAAACCTCTGACCAATAACCTACATTCTTTCCTGCAACTCGTTGGGAGATGACCTGGGACTCATACTCCCAGTATTTTTATTCTAATTTTGTGACAACCTCTTTAAAATTGATAAACGGATTTTTAGTTGGTTAAGAACTGTACTTACAACGTATTTCTTACATTAATTTCTTAATCTGCCAATTTTTGCCACATCAATCAACAACCAAAATAGCATGAGGGAAATGACAAGTGAAACTTAGAGAATGTGCTCATTTCATTGTTTCTAATTAAGTTCACACAGTATCATGCATGCATCCTTCAGTTATTGATATGACACCACTCAGCAGTGGTGGAAATAACACCATGTTTCAGATTGCTCTGTTTAAACTAGCCAATCAAACTTTTCATACGATAGCAATAATAGAATATTTAAAAAGCAAGAAGAAGTGAGAACCAAATAAGAAGTACCTCAACAGCCCAGTCCCTAATTATGTTCGTAATTATACATCGCACCTGAGAAAAAAGCAGTAAACTCAAAATTAGAATCATCAATATTACCATGCTAAAAAGTTGCAAAATAAAAAGCACCAGAAGGAGAAATGTAAAAATCATACAATATGGTATGCAGTAGGGTATAGACTGATCATGAAAATTAAAGCACCTAAGTTTCCAGGTCGTGTAGTGATTTTTCCAAAATTAAAGAACTTCTAAAAAGTGACATTACAAATTGCACACATAATTTCATTTCATCCAAATTTGGTAACAATTATCATTCAGGATATTAGTCTGATACCAGGCATTTCAGTTCTCAAAATTAACTAGTGTGAAGAATTCAAAGTTAAGAGTACATTGACCATGCACTTATCTTTTTTATTTTTCAATGATCTTAGAGAATAGCATCATTTTATTTGATAATTTTTGGTTCAGTGTTTCATACAATTACAGATTCCCTTGAGTCCAGAACAAATTGTCGATGGAAGCAACAGGAAAATGTTATGTATCATGCATCTCATGCTTAGCTTATTCAAACCAAGCAATAAATAAAGCACATTTCATCGAACATGATGATGACTTCATATACAGCAGCTCCTTCCAGTTACCGAAACCCTAATTCAATCCCAGCAGTAGTGAAGAGAAAGCGAATCAACCAAGAAGACCAAGCAAGAAATTAAAGAATACCTATATATATGTGAATTGATGAATTGAAACATGCAGATCCAGAAGCAGAATGAAGTAATAGGTCTATCACTAAAGTCGTTGATGGCGAAGAACCATTTCGTGTGCGAGATATGCAAGAAAGGGTTCCAGAGGGACCAGAACCTGCAGTTGCACCGGCGAGGGCACAACCTGCCGTGGAAGCTTTGGCAGAGGGAGAAGGAGGTGGTAGTGGTGGGCACGGGTTGAACGAGGTAATTTGGGGGAGTTGGCTTTTCTGAACTTTGGACGCGGGAGTGAACGCGGTAACATGTGTTTTTACTGATAAAAATCGACGGCAAATTCGTCGATTTTAATTAAAAAAAAACAACACAAGTAGCATCTATTTTATAGATTAAATTTACACCATTCATTCTGTTTTAGAAAGCAATCTACACCATTCAAATTTATCGATGGCGACGTTGTCGATATATTAAATAATAAAATAGACGCCATATTCGTCGATTTTAATTTAAAAAAAACAACACATATAGCGTCTATTTTATCGATTAAATTTACATTGTTCATTCCATTTTAGAAAGCGATCTAGACCGTTCAAAATTATCGACAGCAATGTTGTCGATATTTTAAATAATAAAATAGACGCCATATTCGTCGATTTTATTTTCGACTTCTGGCTCGTCGATAATATGACGATAATAGGAAAAAAATTAATGCATCATGAAAATATCGACGACCAGGATGTCGGTTTTAATATTTTATTTTTAACTTTTTTATTAAAATCGACGGCAAGCTGTCAAAAATTATCGACGGCAGAAATAGTTGTCGATTTTTGGCGTCGAAAATGACGCTTTTTCTTGTAGTGTTTTGTTTAACACAATTGCTGATTTGCTGGTGTCAATTTAATAAAGTATGAAGTAACCCACGCATTTTTACGACTTGAAAATAAAATAGTTCAATCAATTAAATTAAAGTAGAAATCTTGAGTTCAGACTATCTAAGTGTCAAGATTTTAGTTTGTATTATTGCTATTCATTTTATATATGCATGTATTCATGTTATTAATATTAATATATTCAGATGACTATCATATCTAATCTGTAAGACTATTGTCACTATAAAAAATTTTAGTTGAAATGGCAGTTTTTTTCGATATTTACAGTGGTTTTAATAGTCATTATTTTTAAGAATAGCATTTTTGAAAAACACCGTAATTTTGAGCGTCATTTTGGATATTATGGCGATGATTTTTTAAAAACTGGCACAATTTTCATAATTAAAACGATGGTTTTTTCTATGTTTATAACGACGGTCGAAATCGCTTTTTAATTATTTAAAATGGCAGTTTAGAACTGTCGTTTTTACCAGTTAAAATGACATTTTTTTTATGTTTAAAATGGTAGTCGAAACTGTTATTTTATCGTATAAAATGACAATTTTTCCGTTTAAAGTGACGGTTAAAATCTTCGTTTTTACCCGTTAAAATAGCTGTGTTTACTCGTTTAAATTGGTGATTTTAACCACTATTTTTACAAAATTAAATGAAAGTTTTATGTCATTCTAAATGATAGTTGGACTATTGTTTTGACGGCATTAAACCAACAATTTTTTATTTAAAATTTCATAATAATAAAAAATCATAAATCACAAATAAAACATCAAATATATCATATAATTTTTATAATGCATACATAGTCATAAAAAATTAGAAGTCATGACCCACAGAAATTTGAGCAAATCAAAAAGAATGCATGTTAGTAAACTGTAGAGGCAAATTACACCAACCCAATCCCATCCATCCCATTCTCACGATTCTTGCAAAGCCTCAGTTAACATATGTTGCTATGAAAGTTGCTACCTGTTAATTACAGAAATTACAAAAGTCAACACAAGAAATTCAAGACTAGTTGATAGAGTAGCTCCTAAGGTAGTGTTTGTTCTTATTCTTGGATAAAGCTTAGCTTTCTTTAATTTCAAGCTATTTCTTCACTTACCTAAAATTTTGGTAGCATCTATAGCATGAGTGAGGACAATATCAGAGACACTTCTTGCAATATTTGTAGTATCTGCAACAGCAATTTTAATATCAAAAAAATTCTTCAACATCTAAGCAAGAGAATAATCATACTTAGACCAATTAAAGTTACCTAAAATCTCTTTCAAGGTTTCCCATGGCCATCTAATTAGGCATAAAAAATATTATCAAAATACATGATAAGTAGTTGTTGTTCTACATGCAATAATCTTTTGGTGAATAACACAACATTAATTTTTTTATAGATGTTATCATATAACAATGTTGGAACAATTTGTTGTTTTTTGGAAAGATTCTCAGTTTACTTAAAAGGTTTAAGCTGAAACTATTTATGCATATTTTTTTTAATCAAAGAGACCTAACCATAGGCAAACACAAAGTGTAAATTTTGAAACCCTAAAAAAATGAACTGTTAAGAGGATGCACAAATATGGTTCAAGATTTTTAACCTGAAATTGAGTATATTAAGCAAATGAAGATATTGCAGCCAAGATGCAATTTATAGAAATACCAAATCATGTACATTATATGAAGAATCCAATGCTAGAACAACATTCTAAAACCCAGATAACAAAAATGACAAATGTTAAAGCAAACATGAAAGCTAATGCCCTCAATCAAGCTATATCCAAGTGAAAAGTGAAAGTAAATAATAACCTCCCCTAAAAGGAAAAACAACCAAGTAATTAAACAAAACGATAGAGAAACTTGCAAGCATATCTGTCATGAAAAATAATATATACTCAATTTTTAGGTTTTTCTTGATATTGGCCTGAAATGAAATGAATTCCCAACTCAACCGAAAAGAAAAACAGTAGCACCCAAAAATTAACACATCATATGATTAATTATATTACATACAAATAAGAGAGAAAATGGAGCTGCTATCATCAAGGGAAGAACCGTAACTATATTTAAACTAAGGCCCCACCCAATGCTAACTTCACAAAAAACTAGACATTTACAACGGGGTTGTTCCATCAGCATTGTTTTCAGAAACAACATTCAGAAATCTATATGCTGCTAGCTGCCCACTGTATGAAAACAAACTATGGAATATCAACAAATGAATGAACACACTACACATTAAAGTGATAATATTTTAGATATTCGATATAGATCGTTAGGAAGAATCTCCCTTCTAGGGACCTAAACCTTAAGAAGTTGGCATACTTGCAGAAATATAATGTTAATAGAAATTTAATGATTCCAAGAAAATGGGGATAATAACCAGAGTTTCAATCAACTTACTGAGAAGCATTAAACAAGTGTACATGTTCAGTAATGAATGAAAGCAAGGCTTGTAACAAAAATAGGAATAGCAAGATAAGTTGATCTACTAAAAATTAAAATCAATATGAAGCCATCGGTTCTGTTTGCTTGCCTCAAATGGCATGTTGAATAGTTCATAGTAGGTGCAGACTTGATCCAACCTCTGTTGGATAGCTTCACTATCTATAGATGGAATTGCTATTAGCACCTTCAAAATGACCATTATTGTCACTATGGTAGTCAACTTTCAGCGTGGGAGTTTTGTTTTTTTTTTTTAATCCCCATGTATTTCAAATTTCATCTTTGTACCACTAATTATGATAATTTTACGCGTCAGTACAATTATATCAAACTACTTTTAATTTTTTATTTTTTCCAATGTGTCTCAAATAATTTTAAACATTTGGATTTAGCTCCATTAGATAATAGTGGTACATTGTTTCTCCAGTTTTAGAGAAGTAATTTACCAATTCATATGATACATAACTTGGTTATTTCTCATTGTAAGGTTCACTCCCCGTAGGAATTAGATTAATGCTAAAGTCAACCAAAGATTATATGAATAAAAAGAGATTTTTAATAATATTTGAATGAAAAGAGTACTAATTAAGGGAAACTAATGGAAGGAATAAACTACCAAATTCCTACACCTTTGCTACTTCAAACGTTATACAAAACTTGGGATTGTACGAAACTGCATACTGTGAGGCATGGGTCAAATCTAATAACCAAATTGCAACTTTGAACATCTAAACCCTCTTCAAGAATGGATGTTGCAACAATGATATTAACTTGCATAGTAATAATTTCTTTAACATAAATGAGAGGGAAAAATCTTTATGGATTATTATAACAATAAAGTGGATTATCTAAGAAAATAATTTACCAATCCTATACGGAATTCCTCCACAATTCCATTTTGCTTTTTCCTTGTTTGGTTTTGCAAACTGTGATTGTTTCTTGCCATGTGTTTAGTAGTCTATCTATTGACATTTGGAAGCAAAGCATTTAGTAAATGCTTAAGGGCAACAACAGTGAAATGAAAAGAAATAACACAAATATTTAAACTGAAGATACATCCTCAAACATTAAAAAAAGGAAAATGTTTCTCTGCAATAAAGGTGAAAATGTAGGAAGCTATATATGCATACCTAAATAAATTTATGTGCTGCAACCAAAACAAATTCCTCCAAATATGTAACTCCGTTTGCATTTGAAACAAAAGGAGTTATTTCTTTATGTCTCTCAGTAATCTGGAGGTCCCATAAAAAGTAAAGATAAATAGTTTGTCTAGCTAGCATAAGTACATGCTACATCTTTGAATCATTAAACAAGAATACCAAACCTTATAAAAGTTTGTCATTATGTTTCAGTTACTCTCTTTTTAGGTTTTGAAGTTTGAGATTAATTATAACATTTTAAATAATTACAAAAATATTTTAGAATTTTGGATTAGCTGGTTTAGTAAGTTGGTGTTACAAGTTATTATGATATTTTAGTTACTTTTGAAATGTTTTTCTTGATCCATTCCAGATAAAACTAAGAATATTCATGAAGACAACCACATTATTTCACAATTATATGCTCTACCCAAATCCACAATTCGTTTTGCTAGTTCACAACTTAAGAATTAAGAATTTAGGTAAAGGAAAAATTGTAATTAAATCTAGAACCTTCATTCTGGTCATTCTTGGTGTACTTATGCTCGAGAGCTCGATCGATCATTTTTGCGAAGCTTCCTCCCATGGAACAAGCATTCTATGTTCAGGATCATGAATTAGATCTAAAAGTATGAAAAGGAAGGAAAAATCAAAAGAAGAAGATGAAGTAGATTACCAACTAGAAGTGATAGAGAAGGCAGAACCAAATCGCAGAAGCTCACTAATGGTAGCAACAATGGCATTGCTTGCGGCGACGACGTGATAAACAAAGATGGAAAGGAAATGATTGGCGGTGCTAACCTTCAGATCGAAGCTAAAACCAAATAAGCGGCAGTGATGAGCAGATAATTTATACGCTTTTTGGCATTATTTTTACATAGTTTTCAGTATGATTTAGTTAGTTTTTAGTATATTTTTATTAGTTTTTAATTAAAATTCACATTTCTGGACTTTACTATGATTTTGTGTGTTTTTCTGTGATTTCAGGTATTTTCTGGCTGAAATTGAAGGACTTGAGCAAAAATCAGATTCAGAGGTTGAAGAAGGACTACAGATGCTGTTGGATTCTGACCTCTCTGCACTCAAAGTGGATTTTCTAGAGCTACAGAACTCCAAATGGTGCGCTTTCAATTGCGTTGGAAAGTAGACATCCAGGGCTTTCCAGAAATATATAATAGTTCATACTTTGAATAAGGATAGATGACGTAAACTGGCGTTCAACGCCAGTTCCATGCTGCATTCTAGAGTTAAACGCCAGAAACAGGTTGCAAAGTGGAGTTAAACGCCAGAAACAGGTTACAAACTGGCGTTCAACTCCAAGAGAAGCCTCTACACGTGTAAAGTACAATGCTCAGTGCAAGCACACACTAAGTTGGCCTTGGAGGTGGATTTCTGCATCATTTACTTATCTCTGTAAACCCTAGTAACTAGTTTAGTATAAATAGGACTTTTTACTATTGTATTTACATCTTGGGATTATCTTTTGATCCTTTAATCACGTTTTGAGGGCTGGCCATTCGGCCATGCCTGGACCTTATCACTTATGTATTTTCAAGGGTAGAGTTTCTACACTCCATAGATTAAGGTGTGGAGCTCTGCTGTTCCTCAAAGATTAATGTAAAGTACTACTGTTTTTCTATTCAATTCAACTTATTCCGCTTCTAAGATATTCATTCGCACTTCAATATGATGGATGTGGTGATCGTGACAGTCATCATCATTCTCAACTTATGAACGCGTGCCTGACAACCACTTCCGTTCTACCTTAGATTGAATGGATATCTCTTGGATATCTAATACAGGGGACCGAGTCCGAGTTATTAGTGTCTTCGTGGTATAAGTTAGAACCCATGGACGGCCATTCTTGAGAATCCGAAAAGTCTAAACCTTGTTTGTGGTATTCTGAGTAGGATTCAGGGATTGAATGACTGTGACGAGTTTCAAACTTGCGAGTGTTGGGTGTAGTGACAGATACAAAAGGATCAATGGATCCTATTCCAGTATGATTGAGAACCGACAGATGATTAGCCATGCAGTGACAGCGCATTGGACCATTTTCACTGAGAGGACAGGTGGCCATTGACAACTATGATGCCTAACATACAGCTTGCCATGGAAAGGAGTATGAAGGATTGGATGAAGACAGCAGGAAAGCAGAGGTTTAGAGGGACGAAAGCATCTCTATTTGCTTATCTAAAATTCTCACCAATGAATTACATAAGTACCACTATCCTATTTTATATTTTATTTATCTTTTACTTATCAATTCATAAAATCAGTTGAATCCGCCTGACTGAGATTTACAAGGTGACCATAGCTTGCTTCAAGCCGACAATCTCTGTGGGATCGACCCTTACTCACGTAAGGTTTATTACTTGGACGACCTAGTGCACTTGCTGGTTAGTTGTACGAAGTTGTGAAACAGAATTAAGAACATGAACGTGCGTATTGAGTTTTTAGCGCCGTTACCAAGGAAGGAATGATCACGATTTCACATACCAAGTTTTTGGCGCCGTTGCCGGGGATTGTTCGAGTTTGGACAACTGACGGTTCATCTTGTTGCTCAGATTAGGTAATTTTATTTTAATTTTAAAGTTTTTGTTCTTTTTATTTTCGAAAAATATATTCAAAAAAAAATATTTAAAAAAAAAAAGGAATATATTTTTCTTCAGAATTTTTAAGAATGAATTCTAGTGTTTCATGATGATTTGTTGAATCCTGGCTGGCTGTAAAGCCATGTCTAATTCCTGGACTGGAGCTTTAGACTAACATTGCAAGATTCCTGGAATTCCTATTAAAAATTTTGAAATTCTTATTTTGTTTTTTCTAAATAATTTTCGAAAAATACCAAAAAAATTATAAAATCATAAAACCAAAAATATTTTTCGTGTTTCTTGTTTGAGTCTTGTATCAATTTTTAAGTTTGGTGTCAATTACATGTTTTTATAATTTTCTTGCATTTTTCGAAAACTCATGCATATGTTCTTCATGATCTTCAAGTTGTTCTTGGTAAGTCTTCTTGTTTGATCTTTAAAATTTCTTGTTTTGTGTCTTTTCTTGTTTTTCATATACATTTTTAATTTGTTAGTGTCTCAACTTTAAAAATTTTTAAATTTAGTGTCTTGCATGTTTTTCTTTTCTTAAAAATTTTTCAAAAATAAGTTCTTGATGTTCATCATGATCTTCAAAGTGTTATTGGTGTTCATCTTGACATTCATAGTATTCTTGCATGCATTATGTGTTTTAATCCAAAAATCTTCATGCATTGAGTCTTTTTGATATTTTTCTCTTTCTACATTAAAAATTCAAAAATAAAAAAAAATCTTTCCCTTTTTCTCTCATAAATTTTCGAAAATTTGAGTTGACTTTTTCAAAAATTTTTAAAATCTAGTTGTTTCTTATGAGTCAAATCAAATTTTCAATTTAAAAATTCTATCTTTTTCAAATCTTTTTCAAAAAATCAAATCTTTTTCAATTTCCTTTTAATATTTTCGAATTCCTTTTTAAAATTTTTCAAAATCTTTTTCATTTTTATTTTAACATTTTCGAAAATATTCAAATTAATTTTTAAAATCTTTTTCTTATTTTATTTTATAATTTTCGAAATTACTACTAGCATTTAATGTTTTGATTCAAAAATTTTTCAAATTGTTACTTGCCTATTAAGAAAGGTTCAATCTTTAAATTTTAAAATCATATCTTTTTGTTTCTTGTTAGTCAAGTAATCAACTTTAGTTTTCAAAATTAAATCTTTTCAATTCCTTATCATATCTTTTTTAATTTCAATCATATCATTTTCAAAATCAATTTCAAAATTCTTTCTAACTTCTCCCCTAACCTCTTATCTTTTAAAAATTGATTTTCAAATCTTTTTCAATCAATCTTATCTTTTTGTTTCAATCATATCTTTTTCAATTTCAATCATATCTTTTTCAAAAACAAATTTCAAATCTCTTTTAATCAATCATATCTTTTTGTTTCAATCATATCTTTTTCAAAACTGCCCAACTAACTCTCTACCTTTAATTTTCGAAAATCCCTTCCCTCTTTTTCAAAATTTTTTCTTTTTATTAATTAATTGTTTTAATTTAATTTAATTTAATTTAATTTAATTAATTTTTGAAATTCCCTCTCTCTTATCTCCTTCTAATTATTTATTTATATATTTATTTACTAACACTTCTCTTCATCTCAAAATTTGAACACCATCTTCCTCTCTTTGTTCAAGTTTTTCTCTTCTCCTTCATAGATTCTTCTCTTCTTATACTCACATAAAGGAATCTCTATACTGTGACATAGAGGATTTCATATTTTCTTTTGTGTTCTCTTCTTTTTCATATGAGCAGGAACAAGGATAAGAACATTTTTGTTGAAGCTGATCCTGAACCTGAAAGGACTCTGAAGAGGAAGCTAAGGGAAGCTAAAGCACAACTCTCTGGAGAAAATCTGACAGAAATTTTTGTAAAAGAAGGAGACATGGCCGAAAATAATAACAATGCAAGGAAGATGCTTGGTGACTTTACTGCACCTAATTCCAATTTACATGGAAGAAGCATCTCAATCCCTGCCATTGGAGCAAACACCTTTGAGCTTAACTGAATTCTTGTAGATCTGTGATACTGTTATGACCAATGGGGTTGATCCCGAGGTCTACAGGCTTATGCTTTTCCCGTTTGCTGTAAGAGACAGAGCTAGAGTATGGTTGGACTCTCAACCTAAAGATAGCCTGAACTCTTGGGATAAGTTGGTCAAGGCTTTCTTAGCCAAGTTCTTTCCTCCTCAAAAGCTTAGTAAGCTTAGAGTGGATGTCCAAACCTTCAGACAGAAGGAAGGTGAATCCCTCTATGAAGCTTGGGAGAGATACAAGGAACTGACCAAAAAGTGTCCTTCTGACATGCTTTCAGAATGGACCATCCTGGATATATTCTATGATGGTCTGTCTGAGCTATCAAAGATGTCACTGGACCATTCTACAGGTGGATCTATTCACCTAAAGAAAACGCCTGCAGAAGCTCAAGAACTCATTGACATGGTTGCAAATAACCAGTTCATGTACACTTCTAAAAGGAATCCTGTGAATAAAGGGACGCCTATGAGGAAGGGAGTTCTTGAAATTGATACTCTGAATGCCATATTGGCTCAGAACAAAATATTGACTCAGCAAGTCAATATGATCTCTCAGAGTCTGAATGGATTGAAGGAATCATCCAACAGTACTATAGAGGTATCTTCTGTAGAAGAAGCTTATGATCCTGAGAACCCTGCAATAGCAGAGGTGAATTACATGGGTGAACCCTATGGAAACACCTATAATCCCTCATGGAGAAATCATCCAAATTTCTCATGGAAGGATCAACAAAAGCCTCAACAAGGCTTTAATAAAGGTGGAAGAAACAGGTTTAGCAATAGCAAGCCTTTTCCATCATCCACTCAGCAACAGACAGAGAATTCTGAGCAGAATCCATCTAGCTTAGCAAATATAGTCTCTGATCTATCTAAGGCCACTTTAAGTTTCATGAATGAAACAAGGTCCTCCATTAGAAATCTGGAGGCACAAGTGGGCCAGCTGAGTAAAAGAGTTACTGAAACCCCTCCTAGTACTCTCCCAAGCAATACAGAAGAGAATCCAAAGAGAGAATGCAACGCCATTGATTTAACCATCATGGCCGAACTTACAAGGGAGGGAGAGGACGTGAATCCCAGTGAGAAAGACCTCCTGGGACATCCAGTGATCAATAAGGAGTTTCCCTCTGAGGAACCAAAGGACTCTGAGGCTCATCTGGAGACCATAGAGATTCCATTAACCCTCCTTATGCCATTCATGAGCTTTGATAAATATTCTTCTTCTGAAGAGAATGAGGATGTTACTGAAGAGCAAGTTTCCAAGTACCTTGGTGCAATCATGAAGCTGAATGCCAAATTATTTGGTAATGAGACTTGGGAAGATGAACCTCCCTTGCTCACCAATGAACTGAGTGATCTGGATCAACTGAGATTGCCTCAGAAGAAACAGGATCCTGGAAAGTTCTTAATACCTTGTACCATAGGCACCATGACCTTTGAGAAGGCTCTATGTGACCTTGGGTTAGGGATAAACCTCATGCCCCTCTCTATAATGGAGAAACTGGGAATCTTTGAGGTGCTAGCTGCCAGAATCTCATTAGAGATGGCAGACAATTCAAGAAAACAGGCTTATGGACTAGTAGAGGACGTGTTAGTCAAGGTTGAAGGCCTTTACATCCCTGCTGATTTCATAATCCTAGATACTGGAAAGGATGATGATGAATCCATCATCCTTGGAAGACCCTTCCTAGCCACAGCAAGAGCTGTGATTGATGTGGACAGAGGAGAGTTGATCCTTCAACTGAATGAGGACTACCTTGTGTTTAAAACTCAAGGATCTTCTTCTGTAACCATGGAGAGGAAGCATGAAAAGCTTCTCTCACTGCAGAGTCAACCAAAGCCCCCACATTTAAACTCTAAGTTTGGTGTTGGGAGGTCCCAACCTTGCTCTGATTATCTGTGAGGCTCCATGAGAGCTCACTGTCAAGCTATTGACATTAAAGAAGCGCTTGTTGGGAGGCAACCCAATGTTATTTAATCATTTGTATTTTATTTTCTCTTTGTTATTTCATGTTTTATTAGGTTGATGATCATGTGGAGTCACAAAAACTACTGAAAAAATCGAAAACGGAATGAAAAACAGCATTGAAAATAGCACACCCTGGAGGAAGGGCTTACTGGCGTTTAAACGCCAGTAAGGAGCATTTAGCTGGCATTTAACGCTAGAACAGAGCATGAAACTGGCGTTAAATGCTAGAAATAAGCAGCAGTCTGGCGTTTAAATGCCAGGATTGCACCTAGAGGAAAGCTGGCATTAAACGGCAGAAGCAAGCATCAGACTGGCGTTTAACGCCAGAAACATGCACTATACTGGCGTTCAACGCTAGAAATATGCTATAGACTGGCGTTGGACGCCCAAAACAAGCAAGGAAGTGGCGTTTAACGCCATAAACATGCTGCAGTCTGGCGTTAAATGCCAGGATTGCACAGCAAGGGCATTTTACACACCTAATTGGAGCAGGGATGTTAAGTCCTTGACCCCACTTGATCTGTGGACCCCACAGGATCCCCACATCTTCTTCTCTCCTCTTCACACCTTTTCATAACTCTCTTCCCTAAATACCCTCCACCAATCACCTCAATCCCTCTTTCCCATCACCTCTTCACCACTCACATCCATCCTCTCTTCCCCATAAACCCCACCTACCTTCAAAATTCAAAATAATTTCCCTCCCAAACCCAACCCTAAATGGCCGAACCATAAACCTCTCCCCACTCCTATATAAACCCCTCATTCCCTCTTCATTTTCACACAACAAAACCCTCTATTCTTCCCCTTGGCCGAAACCATCTCTCTCTCCCTCTCCTCTATTTTTCTTCTTCTTCTACTTCTTTCTTTCTTCTTTTTCTCGGGGACGAGCAAACATTTTAATTTTGGTGTGGTAAAAGCATAGATTTTTATTTTTCCATAACCATTTATGGCACCTAAGGCTAGAGAAACCTCTAGAAAGAGGAAAGGGAAGGCAATTGCTTCCACCTCTGAGCCATGGGAGACGGAGAGATTCATCTCTAAAGCCCATCAAGACCACTTCTATGAAGTTGTGGCCAAGAAGAAAGTGATCCCTGAGGTTCCTTTCAAACTAAAAAAGAATGAGTATCCGGAGATCCGTCTTGAAATCCAAAGAAGAGGTTGGGAAGTTCTCACCAACCCCATTCAACAAGTCGGGATCTTAATGGTTCAAGAGTTCTATGCAAATGCATAGATCACTAGGAACCATGATCAAAGTGTGAACCCGAATCCAAAACATTGGCTTACTATGGTTCGGGGGAAATACTTAGATTTCAGTCCGGAAAATGTAAGGATGGCGTTCAACTTGCCAATGATGGAAGAGAACGCACGCCCCTACACAAGAAGGGTCAACTTTGATCAAAGGTTGGACCAAGTCCTCATAGACATATGTGAAAAAGGAGCTCAATGGAAAATTGACTCAAGAGACAAGCCGGTTCAACTAAGAAGGCATGACCTCAAACCAGTGGCTAGGGAATGACTAGAGTTCATTCAACGCTCAATCATTCCTACTAGTAACCGGTCTGAAGTTACTATAGACCGGACCATCATGATCCATAGTATCATGATTAGAGAGGAGGTGGAAGTTCATGAGATTATACCTCAAGAACTTTACAAGGTAGCTGACAAGTCCTTCACTTGGGCAAGGTTAGCCTTTCCTCACCTCATATGCCACCTCTGCAATTCGGCTAGAATTGACATAGAGGGAGATATCCTCATTGAAGAGGATAAGCCCATCACTAAGAAAAAGATGGAGAAAATAAGAGATCATGGACCTCAACATGAGCATGAGGAGATTCCTCACCATGAAATCCCTGAGATGCCTCAGGGGATGCACTTTCCTCCACAGAATTATTGGGAACAAATCAACACTTCCCTAGGAGAATTAAGTTCCAACATGGAACAACTAAGGGTGGAGCATCAAGAGCACTCCATCATCCTCCATGAAATTAGAGAAGATCAAAGAGCTATGAGGGAGGAGCAAGAAAAATAAGGAAGAGACATAGAGGAGCTCAAGAGCACCATTGGTTCTTCAAGAAGAGGAAGACGCCACCCTCAATAAGGTGGAATCATTCCTTAATCTCCTTGTTTATCTATTTTCCTGTTTTTCAATTTTTGAGCTTTATGTTTATTTATATTTGTGTCTTATTACATGATCATTAGTATTTAAGTGGTTATGCCTTAAAGTAGTGAATATGAATCCATCACCTCTTTTAAATGAAAAATGTTTTAATTACAAAAGAACAAGAAGTACATAGTTTCAAATTCATCCTTGAAACTAGTTTAATTATTCTGATGTGGTGGAAATACTTTTTGTTTTCTGAATGAATGATTGAACAGTGCATATGTCTTTTGAAGTTGTTGTTTATGAATGTTAAATATGTTAGCTCTTGACGAATAAGGAAAAAGGAGACATGTTATTTGATAATCTGAAAAATCATAAAAATGATTCTTGAAGCAAGAAAAAGCAGTGAATACAAAAGCTTGCAGAAAAAAAAAATAGCGAAAAAAAGAGAGAAAAAGAAAAAGAAAAAGCAAGCAGAAAAAGCCAAAAGCTCATTAAACCAAAAGGCAAGAGCAAAAAGCCAATAGCCCTTAAAACCAAAAGGCAAGGGTAATAAAAAGGATCCAAGGCTTTGAGCATCAGTGGATAGGAGGGCCTAAAGGAATAAAATCCTGGCCTAAGCGGCTAAATCAAGCTGTCCCTAACCATGTGCTTGTGGCGTGAAGGTGTCAAAGTGAAAACTTGAGACTGAGCGGTTAAAGTCAAGGTCCAAAGCAAAATAAGAGTGTGCTTAAGAACCCTGGACACCTCTAATTGGGGACTTTAGCAAAGCTGAGTCACAATCTGAAAAGGTTCACCCAGTTATGTGTCTATGGCATTTATGTATCTGGTGGTAATACTGGAAAACAAAGTGCTTAGGGCCACGGCCAAGACTCATAAAGTAGCTGTGTTCAAGAATCAACGTACTGAACTAGGAGAATCAATAACACTATCTGAATTCTAAGTTCCTATAGATGCCAATCATTCTGAACTTCAATGGATAAAGCAAGATGCCAAAACTATTCAAGAGGCAAAAAGCTACATGTCCCGCTCATCTGATTGGAGATAATTTTCATTGATATTTTGGAATTCATAGTATATTCTCTTCTTTTTATCCTATTTAATTTTCAGTTGCTTGGGGACAAGCAACAATTTAAGTTTGGTGTTGTGATGAGCGGATAATTTATACGCTTTTTGGCATTGTTTTTACATAGTTTTCAGTATGATTTAGTTAGTTTTTAGTATATTTTTATTAGTTTTTAATTAAAATTCACATTTCTGGACTTTACTATGAGTTTGTGTGTTTTTCTGTGATTTCAGGTATTTTCTGGCTGAAATTGAAGGACTTGAGCAAAAATCAGATTCAGAGGTTGAAGAAGGACTGCAGATGCTGTTGGATTCTGACCTCCCTGCACTCAAAATGGATTTTCTGGAGCTACCGAACTCCAAATTGCGTTGGAAAGTAGACATCCAGGGCTTTCCAGCAATATATAATAGTCCATACTTTGAATAAGTATAGACGACATAAACTGGCGTTCAACGCCAGTTCCATGCTGCATTTTGGAGTTAAACGCCAGAAACAGGTTGCAAAGTGGAGTTAAACGCCAGAAACAGGTTACAAACTGGCGTTCAACTCCAAGAGAAGCATCTACACGTGTAAAGCACAATGCTCATCCCAAGCACACACCAAGTGGGCCCCAGAAGTAGATTTCTGCATCATTTACTCATCTCTGTAAACCCTAGTAACTAGTTTAGTATAAATAGGACTTTTTACTATTGTATTTGCATCTTGGGATTATCTTTTGATCCTTTGATCACGTTTTGAGGGCTGGCCATTCGGCCATGCCTGGACCTTATCACTTATGTATTTTCAAGGGTATAGTTTCTACACTCCATAGATTAAGGTTTAGAGCTCTGCTGTTCCTCAAAGATTACTGCAAAGTACTACTATTTTTCTATTCAATTCAACTTATTCCGCTTCTAAGATATTCATTCGCACTTCAACATGATGGATGTGATGATCGTGACAGTCATCATCATTCTCAACTTATGAACGCGTGCCTGGCAACCACTTCTGTTCTACCTTAGATTGAATGGATATCTCTTGGATATCTAATGCAGGGGACCGAGTCTGAGTTATTAGTGTCTTCGTGGTATAAGTTAGAACCCATGGACGGCCATTCTTGAGAATTCGGAAATTCTAAACCTTGTCTGTGGTATTTCGAGTAGGATTCAGGGATTGAATGACTGTGACGAGCTTCAAACTTGCGAGTGCTGGGCGTAGTGACAGACGCAAAAGGATCAATGGATCCTATTCCAATATGATCGAGAACTGACAGATGGTTAGCCATGCAGTAACAGCGCATTGGACCATTTTCACTGAGAGGACAGGTGGCCATTGACAAC
>NC_029792.2:36473444-36475044 GCF_000816755.2 Arachis ipaensis
GGGAAGTAGCCATTGACAACGGTGATGCCCAACATACAGCTTGCCATGGAAAGGAGTAGGAAGAATTGGATGAAGACAGCAGGAAAGCAGAGGTTCAGAGGGACGAAAGCATCTCTATATGCTTATCTGAAATTCTCACCAATGAATTACATAAGTACCACTATCCTATTTTATATTTTATTTATCTTTTACTTATCAATTCATAAAATCAGTTGAATCCGCCTGACTGAGATTTACAAGGTGACCATAGCTTGCTTCAAGCCGACAATCTCCGTGGGATCGACCCTTACTCACGTAAGGTTTATTACTTGGACGACCCAGTGCACTTGCTGGTTAGTTGTACGAAGTTGTGAAACAGAATTAAGAACATGAACGTGCGTATTGAGTTTTTAGCGCCGTTACCAAGGAAGGAATGATCACGATTTTGCACACCAAGCAGCGACAAACCTTCAGATTGAAGTCAGATCGAGAACTAGATTAGAAACTCGCTGAAGGCAACAACTCCAATGTTTCTTGCAATGGCAAGGATATGAGCTGCGATGAGGGGATGAGCACCAGTGAGGAGATAAATGACAACGACAGGAGATGAACGGTACCAAGAGATCAGGGTTTGTCGCTAGAGTAGACGCTGGAGCAGATTGTCACCGGAACAAAGCATAAATAATTGTTTTTGGCTTTCGAATATCCACAAACTAACCGCCAAGTGCACCATGTCATACCAAGTAATACCTCAGGTGAGTGAGGGATGATCCCACGAAAATTGATGGACTAAGCAACAATGGTCGAATGGATCACTTAGTCAGGGAAGCAGAAAGTTGTGTTTTGAGGGTTGTAAAATGCATTAAACAGTAAATTCAGAGAATTAGAAAGTAAACAATAAGTGGTGTGAAATATATGAGAGAAAATAGTTAAGGCTTAAGAGTTGTTTATTCATCCAGATTAAATTTTCTTACCAACTATTTTAATCATGCAAGATTTATTTCATGGCAAACTATAATTGACTAAACCCTAATGTGTTAGTGATTTAGTTTCCTCTAATCCAAATCAACTGTCAGTGTCTTGGTCACTTAATGTAGATTAGAGGGTTAAGAGCAATTCTAGTTTATGACCACAGAAACACTAGTTACCCAAAGCTAAGAGGATTATATGTTACTTATCCCGATTAATTCAAGTAGTTAGCAATTTAGGAGGAATTTACTTTCAAGTTGTTGTTCAAGTGAGATAACTCTTTCGAGAATCACAAGAACACATATAGAATAAGGGTTATACTGTCGTTCTACCCAAATTCATAAGAAGAAGAACGAAAGCAATCCTTGAAACTAAATTAATACATTAGTTAAAATAGAAAAATAATAGTCTCAATCCATAGAAATAAACAGAGCTCCTAACCTTAAATAAGGAGGTTTAGTGGCTCATGGCTTACAGCGAAAACAAGGGTTTTGAAAAGTGAAACGTGTGGAAGAGAGAAGATAGCCCGAAGGGCTGAATCTTTTTCCCTTTATATCTAATCCTAATTAATATAAAATATATTTTATAAAACTAAATAATATCTTTTTCTATTATAAAATAAAATAAAGTTTAATTAAAATACATTGAAGAT
>NC_029792.2:36478165-36480519 GCF_000816755.2 Arachis ipaensis
CTGCAGAGACATGGGGACCACTGACTTTCCCAAAGCTGGCGCCAAACTTGGGTTGGGCCAAGTTTGGCGCCACTCTACCCGTGTTCAATAATCAATAATTCTTCATCCTAGCACCAAACTTGGAAAATCCCATGTTTGGCACCACCAAGACAGCATGAATTGGGAGTTTGTAATGATCATGGCGCCAAACTTGGAGAATTCCAAGTTTGGCACCACCAAGGCGATGATTCCAGAAGACAAGTATAGACTATTATATATCATTAGAAAGCTCTGTTAGCTTGTCAATGATTTGAAAACCGCATCAATTGGACCTCTGTAGCTCAAGTTATGCCTGTTGGAGTGCAAGGAAGTCATGGTTGACAGCATCATCCACTTTCTTCCTTTTCTTCTATACGAACTCTATCAAATCTGTCCGAATGCAACCTAAAATAAACCAAATTAAACACGACTCAAAGTAGCATTCATAGTGGCTTAAAATACTTAAATCATGATTAAACTTAACAAATTCAAATGCAAATTCACTAGGAAAAGATAAGAAAGATGCTCACGCATCACAACACCAAACTTGAATTGTTACTTATCCTCAAGCAACCAAAACTAATATAAACTTTGGATGTTAATTTGCATGAGAATTCAGTGTTCAATTAAGCTCCTGTCTGTCTCAAAGTCGGGTTAACAACACTGAAATCCTGAATAGTTTTGGCATCTCACTATCCTTTGAATCTTAGGGATGTCAATGTCATTCAGAATTAGAATTCGGATAATATTATGAATCACTAAAAAAAAGGCACAAAATGGCAGCAACATAATGGTGGTTCTATAAAACCGCCGTTATATTCATAAGTTGAGGCGGTTTATGCAGCTGCTATAATTTACTTGTAGAAAGCAGCGGTTTCTGGTGCCTTTAGCGGTTTTAAACGCCATTACCTGCTCTGCTTCAATAATATAAAAACACTTCTATTTCATTAATAAGCGTGCTATTTAATCGAACCTCCATCGCAATGTGAAAAACCAAGAAGAAACTTCATCGCAACATGAGATCTGCGATCTCATCCACGAGGTTCTCCTATGGCGGCAAGCTCCTCCATCAACGCTTTTCTTCCAGCTGCGATCTTCTCCATCAACGTTTCACTTCAATTGATGGATCTACTGTGTGATTTTTCCTGCTCCACCGTGTTGTCCTCTGTGAAGCTTCTCCTTCTCCATCTTCTTTGAATTAGGTTTATATACAAATTAACATTATCTTCTTTTAATTACTCATATTTTGTTTTGCAAATTGTTACTACTTCTATTTCTATAATTTTAGGTTTAGATTTTCTTCCTTGTTAGCAGAAATTGGGGGTAAGGTCTTCATCTAATTTCTTTGGTTTTTTCTTACATGCATGTATACAAATTTGCATTCTCTTCGCGGTTTTGATTTGTAATATGCTCTCGGTTGGTGTTTTACTGATTTGCATAGCATGTGTTTGATGAATTGCTTGAATGCTTATTTTTTTTGTCTATGCATTTATTCAATCATTGTTGTATGTGACATATCTCTTTTGCATACATATCAACAAATTCTTTTATTAGCTTGAAACTTGTTTTTATGCTTTGTTAAGTTATTTGCTTTAGAGAACAATGAAGTTATTAACAATGAGGTTATTTTATGTGTTAGTGATGAAGATAAATTGATTTGGAACTATTTAGAAGATGGAAGTTACTAAAATAAGAACCACTTGAAGATAGACATCATCTTTTTATTCATTTGGTGAGTATTAACATGCTGAACTTAAATAGTGCTTGTGACCTTGAAATAATTAGTTTAAATTTAGTATTAGCATGCAACTTTCTTATCAGCAGAGGTTGCTGCAGTAGCTTCAAGAGCTTTAACGCCAGAGCAACATGGTCCTGGTGTTTTGTATTTCTGTGTCTTATTGAGTTTATTATACCTTGTGAGATTCCCGACTTTTATATTCTTATGCGAGGGCTAGGTTATCAATAGTTTACTAGTCATACATTTCTTTTTAAAACATCCCTTTTTGTGATGATTTATATATCAGGATCTGATATTCTTATACTAAGTAGCTATTGATTTGTTAATGCAGTGCTTTATGTCGCTAGGAAGTTTGGTGCATAAACTTTCAGAAGTTAATCTTGATTGGTTTGGCTGGGTTAAGTTGATTCATTGCATCTTCAATCTCATTTCGCTTAGTCTTCAAATTGGTCAGGTGATTTTTGACACATTTCTTGTGAAAACTCCTTCATGAGACAGCTTTTGTCTTAGAGGCATAATAAGGAAAATAACTTAACAAATAAAAAAATACTGGTAATTGCACCCATGTAATTCATATGACTTGAAGAAATGGGCTGGT
>NC_029792.2:36481123-36481455 GCF_000816755.2 Arachis ipaensis
ACCTCTATATAAAGGGGTTTATATTACACTGGCAGATTGGATTACTTACTTGATTGTTTGATATCTTGTCTTTTATTAACTATAAAGTTTGTTTCACTTTTCAAAATTTTGTTTGTTGTATCTATTGTAGTATATCTTTCTCTCATTTACTCCTATTTTAATTAAGTTCATGGATTAAGAAAATGACTGAAAACATCTCAATGTTAGATAAATTTAAGTGGATGTACAAAGTTCCCCCTTAAGGACTCTCCTTTTTATACTGAAGAGCTTTTTGTTCCCAATCAATTTCTCAGTTTATTTATTTATTTATTTATTTATTTATTTATTTATTT
>NC_029792.2:36481716-36484566 GCF_000816755.2 Arachis ipaensis
ATGGTTGATTTAAAATATATTGGTAGATGTTATAATTTAAAAAATAAAATTTATTGTATTAATAAATTTGGTATGATACATATTATTTTTTGATTCCGCTTAAATTCATGTGAAATTATAATAGGAAGTGGGGCCCAGAAGAATGCAGCAACAAATAATTGGTGATAGAGTGGCACGCAGCGTATGATTCCCAGCTCGGCGTCGTTCCACAATCATGAAAACGAGCAATCATGATCTGACCTTCCGATTTTGTCTCAGAGACGCATCAACTTATCGATGAAGAGACGAAGACGAAGAAGAAGAACGAAACAACATCTTCATCATCATCATCATAATTCAGAATAAGAAAGCAACGATTTTTTCATATGGCTTTGTCAAAACAGAACTTCACTGGTCTCGTCCTAGCTTTGGTTTCAAGTGCCTTCATTGGTGCTAGCTTCATCATCAAGAAGCAAGGTCTCAGAAGAGCTGCTGCTATTTCTGGTGTTAGGGCTGGTTCGTCAATTCCAATTTCTCATCCTTTTCTTTTTGTTCCCTATCGATTTCTCAATTTATTTCTTTATTTGTAGGTGTTGGTGGCTATTCTTATCTATTGGAGCCACTCTAGTAAGCTCCCAATGTTTATTTGATTTTATATTTGTTAGTTAGATTTTCTGTTACTTCAGTGGATATTATTCTCCTCATTCTTGGTTTTGATTTGATTCAATGATCTTATTATGGCTTAATTGGATCAAAAAGGAAAGTTTGTATTCAATAAGTTAGGTTGAAGTAATTTCATTTTGCATTGGTCTCTGGATTTTGGATTTGATTAAGCATCACATCAGGTAATTTTGTAATTTTAATTTCATTATATAGAAGGACTTCTCCTTCTAATGTGAATATGTTGATTATATGTTAAATTGAAGCAAGTTTGTATCAATGTATATTGAAACCTTTAAATGGTTAATTACGTAAGCGTTTGATCAAACAAAAACTTTAAACTTCCATAGAAATATTGTAACAACATTTCCTTATAATCAATCATCAATAATACTAGGCTACATTAGGTCTAGGGGAAACAAAGGTTAACACCTAATAATCCTAATTAATGGTGGTTAAAATATTAAAATGATGCTTTAGTTTATTAGTACATGTGACGCCACAATTCTCAAGCATCAAACCATTGATCTTTCAATATCTTGGAGGCCCTTTGACATATGTAAGAGTAAGGTTAAAACTGGCAAATAAATCCAATAAAAATAGGTGGCCCACTATTTGAATGATTCGGTGGAAATGAAAGCTAAAATCCAATGACGATTATGTTGTTATCAATTTTGGAGGCTGAGGTAATTTAGAATGCGAGGTAACGCTTGCTTATCTTTGTCTAATCGTTGTCCTGTTCTTGCGTGTTTTTCAGTGTTTTTTAGTTTGGTAAATTAAAGACTAATTTACTACAAGCCATTTTATTTAAGGTTTGCTATTGATAAATAAATTGCTATATATATAAAGTGAAATTTGAATTCTCGATTATTATTTAAATGGATTAGTAAAGCAATAGCAACTACAAGAACCTATCAATTCCGTTCTGGAAATATTGAGTATGGCAACTCAACAAGGTTAGAATTGTGCTATCTTTTCTTTCTTTCAAATTATATTGAATCTTGACCATGATGCATAGTAATTATTGCACTATTGTAGTGCAGATTTGGTTCCATGGTTTCTTTACTTTGATATATTTAAACACAAAATGCTGCTGGAGAACATGATTTTTTTTAAATTCACGTTTATATTATTTTGATAAGTTTCTTCTTTATAGGTATGAGTATTCAGATTTAACCATAAGTTCTTTTTTAATGTTATGACAAGATTCTGCTACTAGTAATGTCTTTCCTCCCTGCTGCTTATCTTTGGTTTGTCACTCTCTACTTCACACTTCACACTTCACACTTTTGAATTATGATGATGGAACTTTGTTCTTGATTCTTGATATTATAGGAATGATGGATTCGTCTTGGACTTGCACTCAACTTCTCAGTGTTTTATTATGAGATCATGAACTAGCTATGTATTGGGATTACTGAAATAATTAAATTAAAGGGCTTGCCATTTGGCAAAACAAGCATTTGATGAGGCAATTGCGGAGTTAGACACATTGAGTGAAGAGTCGTACAAAGACAACATTTTGAGAAATCATGCAATCGTTGAGAGACAACCTCACTCTGTAGACCTCCGATTTGCCTGAGGATAGAGGTATTTCTTTATATTCATGCCAATATTGTGACGTCATCATGACCATGATTTAATATAAATAAGGGTTAACCACCAAAAACGCCCCCGAATTATTTAAACGCTGAAAAAAATACACCTGAATTTTACTATCGACAAAAATGCCTTCAAATAATTTAAAAACACAACAACAATACCCAACAGTAAATATATATTTTCAAAAAATATCTTAGAGATTGAATTTTGATGCAATTTTTTGCAAACATGATTATAAAAATAATATATTACTATACATAAAAATTGGTGATTTTTTGTTAAGTATATAATTTTTTTATAATTGTTTTTGTTAACAACCAATAATACTTTTAAAAAATTACAAAATAATATATACTTAACAAAAAATCACCAAATTTTAAGAATAATAATATCTTATTTTTTAATTATGCTTGCAAAAAATTACATCAAAATTCAATCTCTAATGTATATTTTGAGAAATACATATTTAATGTTAGTTTTTTTGCAAAATTATCTAACATTAAATATGTATTTCTCAAAAAATATATTAGAGATTAAATTTTGGTACAATTTTTTACAAGCATGATTAAGAAAATGAGATATTAGTATCCTTAAAATTTGGTGATTTTT
>NC_029792.2:36488035-36510802 GCF_000816755.2 Arachis ipaensis
CAGCCAGTAATTTAATTTATTTTTAATGTGTATTTATATTCCAACATATATTTTATACTGGTGGGTGACTTTAGTAGCTGATTTTGGTGTACATATAACATTACTCTTTCAAAAATACCTTAAAAATTGAATTTTGATGCAATTTTTTACAAGTATGATTATAAAAATAAGATATTATTATACTTAAAATTTGGTGATTTTTCGTTATGTATATATATTTTTTATAATTTTTTTGTTAACAACTAATAATACTTTTAAAAAATCACAAAAAAATATATACTTAGAAAAAAATTATCAAATTTTAAGAATAATAATATCTCATTTTTTTAATTATTCTTGTAAAAAATCACATCAAAATTCAATATCTAAGACATTTTTTGAAAATATATATTTACTGTTGGGTATTGTTGTTATGTTTTTAAATTATTTAAAGAAATTTTTGTCGATAGTAGAATTCAGGTGCATTTCTGTCAGCGTTTGAATAATTCGGGGGTGTTTTTAGTAGTTAACCCTATAAATAAATAAATATAAGATGAAATCAAGCTTTTATGTTTTAGTTATTTATAATATCTGATAATATATACACTGCATTCAAAAGTAAATGCTCTTATTTAATGCAGGTGAAGAATTCAAACCAGTAGAAGAAGCATCAAAACCTGCCAAACCTGAGTCTTAAGGTATGTGAAATGAAATTCTTGATAATCTTTAGTCTTTTACTTGTCAATTCCTAGTTTGACATTGTTGAAGAGAAGGTGCAGAGAACTCGGCATCAATCGCTGGCCTCATAGGAAAATCAAAAGCTTGCCTTTACTCTTACAAAATCTGAAGGTATACTTATAATTATTGTGGTGGTCAATGATTGAATGAAAACTGATTATTTTAATTTGAATGTAAGAGATGAGCTTGGATAATGAAGTTGGAGTGGTCGAGCAAAAAATAGAGATGTTAGAGCAAGTTCCAGGGATGAAACACAGACGAGACCAAGAAACTAAGGCAGACTTATTTTAAAGCTAATTACAAAAGAGGAAACTTTTGGCCTTCAAATCTTATTCATCATCACTGAGCTAAGCTACTTGTCTTGTATATTCATATTCTAAGTAGTAAAAACAACACTTATTAAATAGTTTAAATACATTATTAGATATTAACATAGTTTAAGGAACTGGATGGTAGATTTGACTGATTAATGCTTATTGCAATGCTTGTATTTTGGTAAGTTTAGTAAGACAAATTGTTGTATAGGAGTTATTACTTTTGATTTCCAATAATAAAAAATTATATATTATATTAATACATTGTTTATGAGTTATATAATATTTCATTTATGGATTATGATTTGGTATTGTTGTTATGTTTTTAAATTATTTAAAGAAATTTTTGTCGATAGTAGAATTCAGGTGCATTTCTGTCAGCGTTTGAATAATTCGGGGGTGTTTTTAGTAGTTAACCCTATAAATAAATAAATATAAGATGAAATCAAGCTTTTATGTTTTAGTTATTTATAATATCTGATAATATATACACTGCATTCAAAAGTAAATGCTCTTATTTAATGCAGGTGAAGAATTCAAACCAGTAGAAGAAGCATCAAAACCTGCCAAACCTGAGTCTTAAGGTATGTGAAATGAAATTCTTGATAATCTTTAGTCTTTTACTTGTCAATTCCTAGTTTGACATTGTTGAAGAGAAGGTGCAGAGAACTCGGCATCAATCGCTGGCCTCATAGGAAAATCAAAAGCTTGCCTTTACTCTTACAAAATCTGAAGGTATACTTATAATTATTGTGGTGGTCAATGATTGAATGAAAACTGATTATTTTAATTTGAATGTAAGAGATGAGCTTGGATAATGAAGTTGGAGTGGTCGAGCAAAAAATAGAGATGTTAGAGCAAGTTCCAGGGATGAAACACAGACGAGACCAAGAAACTAAGGCAGACTTATTTTAAAGCTAATTACAAAAGAGGAAACTTTTGGCCTTCAAATCTTATTCATCATCACTGAGCTAAGCTACTTGTCTTGTATATTCATATTCTAAGTAGTAAAAACAACACTTATTAAATAGTTTAAATACATTATTAGATATTAACATAGTTTAAGGAACTGGATGGTAGATTTGACTGATTAATGCTTATTGCAATGCTTGTATTTTGGTAAGTTTAGTAAGACAAATTGTTGTATAGGAGTTATTACTTTTGATTTCCAATAATAAAAAATTATATATTATATTAATATTTTGTTTATGAGTTATATAATATTTTATTTATGGATTATGATTTTTTACTATTGTGAAATTTTAATTATAAAATTATTTATTTAACGCGATAAAACAATGGTAAAAACTGTATTTTTAAACGATAAAAAAGTCACTTTTATCTGAAAAAATGCCGTTTTAACCAATAAAAATATCACTGTCAGGATAAAACGACAGTTCAAAAATACCATTTTAACCAACAAAAACGCTACTATCAGGGTAAAAACGACGGTTCAAAAACGCCGTTTTAACCAAACAAAATGCCACCTTGTCAGGGTAATAATGCCAGTTCAAACCGTCATTTTAACCTATTCAAAAACCTCCGTTTTAACCCTGGAAATAATGGCGGCTTGAACCGCCATTTTAACCAACAATAAAATGACTTTATTTGGAAATAATGGCGGTTCGAACCGCCATTTTAACCTATTCAAAAACCGCTATTTTAACCCAAGGAATTGTGACAGTTTTTAGAAAACCGCCGTAATAACCAGAATGACGCCCAGAATTACGTCGCTTTACGAAACCGCCATTCTTGGAAATAATGGCGGTTCAAACTACCGTAAATACACAAAAAAACCGCCATTTTTACCAGAATTTTTTGTAGTGAATTCTCTTGTCTTTTCTTTTCTTTGGTGCTTTGTACCTTGAGGCTAGCCGTGACTTTAAATGTTTTGTCTCAAGCTTTACTTGACACAAAAGCACCACAAGCACTTAACTGGGGAACTCTTTTGAGTTCTAATTTCTCTTTCAATTGCTCTCAGACAGTGGTGCTCAAAGCCTTTGGCATACTCTGTAATTGCACTTGCTCTCGACTCTTAGTGCTCTGTCTCAAGGATTACTTGACACATTCACACCACAAGCATATGGCTAGAAAAAAACTCTTTTGAACTTTTGATCATTCTTAACCTTCCTAGCCATTGATGCTCAGAGCCTTGGGCCTTTCCTTTTATTTTCTTTTTCTTTTTGCTGTTTCTTTTGTTTTAAGGATTAATTTCTAATTTAATTTAGAGAATTTATAATAGTTTTCTAAATTCTTATTCCTCATGCATCAAAATTTTTTTATCCAAATTAAAATATGCACCGTTCTTATCTTGCGTTCAAAGTCACAGGCAATACCACCACATTTAAGTAAATAAGACTATCCTTAAATATAAACTTACGTTCTCATGCAATACATCACTTCTTTTCTTTTTCTTTTAGATTTCAATCTCAGTGAATGGTACATGAGACATCTTTTCAATTTAAAAACACCCAACTAAATCAAACTAAAACCTAAGAAACTAAAAATACTAAAGATCATGCAACAGAGAAAGGAAAGCAACAGAAAATAGGAGTTAACAAAAAAAAGAGCTGAAGGAAAATAGAATGAAAGGAACTCAAGTACCTCAGTTATCCTAGTGGCCATTGGTGCACGAATCCCCACACTTCGTACAATTGTACTAGCAAGTGCACTAGGTCATCCAAGTAATACCTGAGTGAGTTAGGGTCGATCCCACGAGGATTGTGATTCGAAGCAAGCTATAGTTATCTTGTAGATCTTAGTCTGGTGAGTAGCAAATTTCTTGGATTTGGTTAACTCTGGTATTACTGTCTTCTTTAATTTTGAATGATTTCTCCTATGGCAGGCTGTATGTGATCAACGCCGTACGGTCGCGGTCGCCAATCTTCTCTAGATCTGAACCCCAGGATTAGTGCGGATCCATTCTGATTGAGGGTGAAGCTTCTGCAGTCCATTCTCCTTAATGATCCTACTCAAAACGCCACAGACAAGGTTGAATCTTCTGGATTAGAGAATGTTGAACCTTTGGGTTCTAGCCTCTACCACAGATACCCTAATCTTTCCATACCTCGGCTGAACTGGTGTCTCGAGAAGTCCCCAATGAAGTCGTGGATTAGCCGTCTAAGAGATGTATAATCAAGTTGGCGGTTCGATGCTTTCCAGTCACGTATTCGCACGAACCTAAGAAGAACACGGGTGGTTTCCAGGCACGCAGTCTTAGTATGAAGAATGGAGATGATTGTCACAGGTCATTCCATTCATCAAGTTGAAGAACGAAGATATATCTTAGAATTGAATCAAACACGGATTGAAAAGAAACAGTAATACTTTTATTAATTCATAGAACTCAGTAGGACTCCTCCCCTCAAACTAGGAGGTTTAGAAACTCATACTGATAGAAAATACAATGTAAAAAATGTGTAAAGTGTCAAAAGGTCCTGAACAAGGGTAATCCTTGTTCTATATATACTAATCTACTGACTAAGGATTACATAAAAAGGGTAAAATAGTCTTTTAGTGCTAAATTCTACTTCTGGAGCTCACTTGGTGAGTGTTTGGACTGAGCTTTGATGAGAGCCACGTGCTATGAGGCCTCTAGGGCATTGAACACTGGCTAGGCGGTCCTCTTTGAGCGTTGGATGCTAGTCTCTTCTCCTTTGGGCGCTGGACGCTAGAATAGTACAGGAGGCTGCGTTGGATGCCAATTTTGGGTCTTTTATTCTGAAGCAAAGTATGGACTATTATACATTGCTGGAAAGATCTGGAAGTCAGCTCTCCATAGCCGTTGAGAACGCTCTATTTGGACTTCTGTATCTCCAAAAAAGCTCTTTCGAGTGCAAGGAGATTAGATTTGGATAGCATCTGCAGTGCTTTCTCTGTCTCTAAATCAGACTTTTGCTCCAGCTCCTCAGTTTCAGCCATAAAATACCTGAAATTGCACAAAAATACACAAACTTAAAATAGAATCCAAAAATGTTAATTTAACACTAAAACCTATGAAAACATAATAAAAATTAAACAAAATAGAGAGCGCGCTCTACAACACCAAACTTAAAAGTTTGCTTGTCCTAAGCAAAGAAAAACTGAAAATGGGGAGGGACATAAAAAGCATACGGATAAGTAAAAACAAAAATATTGGAAAAGAAACCGGGAGTGATAAAAGGGCAAGAAAAATTAAAAATTAAAATTTATTATTATATATTTTTTAATTTTTTAATTTTTTTTTGAGAAAATTTGACGCTGGTGCCAAACTCCAGGGGGCCAAGTTTGGCACCCCCTGGCAGAGTGTTTTAGCCCTTTTTTCTTTGATGGTGGTGCCAAACTCCAAGAAGCTAAGTTTGGCGCCACCCCTGTAACAAATTCTTCAAAAATTACATCAAATGTGGTGCCAAACTTGGAAATCCCAAGTTTGGCGCCACCCCTCCAGGGACTTTTCCCTAAAATTGCTTCAACGTGGCGCTATACAGTCCGTGTTTCACTCCTCCAGAGTGTCCAAAATTTCTTCTGATTGCACCTGTTCCTATTTTTAATATTCTGTATGACCAAAACATATGTAAAACAAGGAAAACTCTAGAAAATTGAGATAAAATAATTAAAATTAAAACTAAAATAACTATAACACTAAAATCAAAATAACTATAAAACTAAAACAAAAATAACTACAAAAGCACGGATATTGGTAGTTGGGTTGCCTCCCAACAAGCGCTTCTTTAGTGTCACTAGCTTGACGGTTGATTGTTGCTACTAAGGTGGAGGTTGATCAAAGTGCTTCAACTCGTCCCCTCTCATTGTGAATCGTCTCCCTGTGTTTTCTTTGATTAACTTAATATGCTCAAGAGAGAGGATCCGGTTTACTGTATGAGGCAACACAGAATTACTAGTCAACACCACCATCATTCCTGGTGAGAAACCTTCAGTGGGGATCTTTTTGTTTCTCCATCCTCTAGGTACTTTCTTCTTAGGAACCTCCTCCTTAGTGGATGATGCATTTCCAATACCAAACTTAGGTTTGATGTCATTGGGGATTGTATTTATTCCCACCAGAGGAGGCTTGAGCTGTAAATCTTGTTGTGTATTATCAAAAGGTTCTTGAAGATTTGGATCAATAACTCAATTTGCATGCAGTTTTCCTCTCCGCTTGATAAATGCATAGTTTTGAAGATATGAAAGGCCAGTTGCTCATTATGCACTCTAAGCACTAATTCACCTTCTTCCACATCAAGCAGAGTTCTTCTAGTAGCTAGGAATGGTCTTCCTAGGATTATAGAGGCTTTTCATCCTCCTCCATGTCAAGAATCACAAAATCTACTGGGAGGAAGAACTTACCCACTTTGACCAAGATGTTCTCGACTATTCCATGTGCATGCTTCAAAGATTTATCTGCCAGTTATAATGCTATCCTTGTTGGTTGTTCCTCTTTGATTTGTAGCTTCTTCATCAATAACAAGGGAGTTATATTGATGCTTGCTCCCAGATCACATAAGGCTTTCTCAAAGGTTGTATTTTCAATGGTACATGGTATTTGAAAGCTCTCTGGATCAACCATCTTCTTTGGCAAATTACTCTGGATTATAGCACTACATCCCTTAGTCAAGACCACTGTCTCATCTCCCTTTAGAGGTCTATTCTTTGATAGCAACTCCTTAATGAACTTGACATAGAGAGACATTTGCTCCAAAACCTCAGCAAAAGGAATATTGATTTGTAACTTTATGAAGACTTAGCTTCCAGGAACTTTGAAAATTGCTTGTTCTTTGTCTCGTTTTAAATCCTCTGAGGATTTCGCATTTTCGGCTTGTACTCAGGTGCCTTAGGCAAGTCAGATGTGTGTCAAGAGTGATCGAAAAAGGGGTTTTCTACATGCCTGGGAGGGGCGTGTTCGACCTCCTCCATTTTCTCCTCCAGAGCTTCTTTTTCAACCGACTCCTCACTAACATTTGCCTCTGAACTTGCCACTGGTCCACTTAACAAGGCGATAACCTTGCACTCCTCTCTTGGATTTGGAATTGTATTACTACAAAGGGTATTGGTGGTTCTCTTATTAATCTCAACAACTTTTGTGGCTATTTGGCCCATCTGAACCTCCAAGTTCCTAAGTAAAGCTCTGGTTTTCCGCATAAAATTATGTTGGTTCTTGGAAAGTTCTGTAATAATAGCTATCAAGTCAGGAGCATTCTGAGACTGAGCCTATGATTGTTATGGTTGAGAGGGTTGGACTTGGCGGTTATTGAAGTTGTGCTGATTAAAACTACCCTGAGAATTATTGAAATTCTACTGCCTCTGAGGTTGATCTCTCCACCCAAAGTTTGGGTGATTTCTCTACCCTTGATTAAAGGTCATGGAATATGGGTCATCATTGGAATTTCTAAGAGCATTTCCCATAAAATTAACCTGTACAGGAGGGAATTGAGCATAATCATAAGTCTCATCTTGGGTAAAGCCGCTACTCATGTCATAAGAGGCATATTGAGGAGCATTTTGAGTATTAACAGCTGAGACTTGCATCCCACTCAAATATTGAGTAATAAGACTCATTTGTTGAGACAAAAACTTGTTCTGAGCAAGAAGAGCATCTACGACATCCAACTCCATGACTCCTTTTTCACAAAGGTGATAGTTGGTTTGAGCAAGCAATGGACACCTTGTAGATCTCAGTCAGGTGGATAGAAAATGTGATAGTTGTTGTAAAAAATGCATAAAATAGAATAAATAAATAAAATGTTACTAAATATATGTGAAATTAATAGTATGAGGACGGTTGAGGCTTCGGAGATGCTTCTTCCTTCTGGATCAACTTTTCCCACTATCTATTCCAACTTCTGATTATTCATTCCATGGTAGGCTGTAAGTGACTAACACCGGGTCAGCGGTCATTAATCTCCTCTGTTTCAGATCAAACACCGGTTCAGCGGTCATCCAATCTGAATGGGGGTGAAGCTCTAGCATTCCGTTCCTTTGGTGATCCTACTCAAATTGCCACAGACAAGGTCGGATCTTTCGGATCAAAGAACCCTGCTCCTTTGATTCTAGCCGATACCACAAAGACCCTAATCACCCTGTACCTTGGCTGCACTGATGTCTCCAAGTACCCAACAAAGTCGTGGATTAACCGCCTAAGAGATGTATAATCAAGCTTGTAGTTCAATACTCTCCCGTCAAGGACTCGTAAGAACCCATGTGAATAGGGATGATGGTCAAGTTACACTCCCAATTCATTAGGATGAAGAACGAAGATACATCTTAGAATGGAATCAAGCATAGATTGAACGAGAATAGTGATATCATTAATTCATAAGAATCAACAGAGCTCTTAACCTTAACCTAGGAGGTTAGTGACTCATACTTTACAAAAAGTAGTAATGTGTTTGAAAATATGGCATAAGGTGCTAAACAAGAGTGATCCTTGTTCTATGTATACTAATCTAATAACTAAGGATTACAAAAATAAGATAAACTAGTCTTGTAGTGCGAAAATCCACTTCTGGGGCCCAGTTGGTGAGTGTTTGGGCTGAGTTAAGGGTGACTCCACAAGCTTGCTCTCTTTTGGGCGTTGAACGGTAGCTTTGGGCTCCTTTTTGGGTGTTGGACACCAGCTGCTCCCTTTTGGGCGTCCAACACTAGGAATGGGGTAGGTAGCTGGCGTTGAACACCAGTTTTGAGCCTTTATTTCCAAAGCAAAGTATATACTATTATATATTTCTAGAAAGCTCTAGATGTTAGCTTTCTAATGATATTAAGAGCATGCCATTTAGACTTATGTAGCTCTAGAAATGCACCTTTGAGTGCATGGAGGTCAGAATTTGCTAACATCTGCAGTCCTTTCTCTGTCTCTGAATCAGACTTCTTCCAAAGCTCCTCAATTTCAGCCAGAATTTACCTGAAATCATCATAAAACACACAAACTCAAAGTAGAATCTAAAAATGTGAATTTTACACTAAAACCTATGAAATCATAATAAAACATAAATAAAACATAATGAAAACTATATGAAAATGATGCCAAAAAGCGTATAAAATATCCGCTCATCAGAACACCAAACTTAAACTATTACTTGTCCCCAAGCAACCAAAAACAAGTAGGATTAAAAAGAAGAGAAGGATATAATAAATCTCACAGTTCTCAATGAAGCTCAGTTTCAATTAGATGAGCGGGACTAGTAGCTTTTTGCTTCTGAATAGTTTGAGCATCTCACTTTCTTTTGAAGCTCAGAATGATTGGCATCTTTAGGAACTCAGAATCTAGATGATATTATTGACTCTCCTTGTTTAGTTCTTCTTGATTCTTGAACGCAGCTTCTTTTGAGTCTTGGCCGTGTCCCTAAGCGCTTTATTTTCCAATATTACCACTGGATACATAAACGCCACAGACATTTAACTGGGTGAACCCTTTAGGATTGTGATTCAGCTTTGCTAGAATCCCCAGCCAGTGGTATCCAGAGTTCTTAAGCACACTCATTTTTCTTTGGATCACGACTTTAACGGCTCAGTCTCATGCTTTTCATTTGACACCTTCATTTGGTTTCTTGCTTTTTCATTTTTTTCGCTTTTTTTTGCTTTTTGCTGCTTTTTCTTACTTCAAGAATCAATTTTTGGATTTTTTCAGATTACCAATAATGCTTCACTTTCATCATCATTCTTTCAAGAGCCAACACTCTTTAACTCTAATATCAAATATGTACTGTTTATTCATGTATACAGAAAATAAAAGCAATGCCACCACATCAAATAATTGAACTATTCTTAATATATAACTCAAAATTTATGCATCTTTGCTGCTTCTAAAAAATCAAAATTTTATTCAAGTTCAATGGGATGATAAGAGGAACATTTTATAGCTAATTGGAAATAGAAACTTGAATCCTAATAATGCTTATGCAATTCTTAAATTAAAAGACAACAACTTAAATAGAAACTTAAATACTACTAGTAATCATGTAAATTTAACTATAAGAAACAGGAATTAGAATAGGCACAAGAATAAGGAGGTGAAACTCAACCACCTTAATCATGGTTGGTGTTAGACTCTTCAGGAGATAATTTCTGACGCTTCAGTTCTGCTAGATCACCCCCCTGCTTCTCTTGTTCCTTGACTAGTTTACAAAGCATGCTAGTCTGATCTTTTTGCTCCTCTCTTAATTGATCCAAGGTGGTTTCTAATTGTGCAACAGATGCTTCTAGCTGGGTCCAATATTCAATTGGAGGGATCTCTTGTGTCTGAAGAGGCTCGGGTGCCTTTCTTTTGGGATGATCATCTGGTATTTTAGAAGTTTCCATCACTTGCTTGGTGATTGGGCTTTCTGCTGGGACAAATGAGTCTCTGTTAATCAAGACTCTAGCCTCTTTACATAAGCGAAAGATAAGGTTTGCATAGGCCAATCTGGCTTGAGTTGACATTCTATTTGCAACCTTGTACAGCTCAAAGGGGATTAGTTGGTGGACTTCCACCTCATTCCCCATCATGATACAGTGAATCATCACAACCCTTCTGATGGTAACTTCAGAGCGTTTGCTAGTAGGGAGTATGGAATGCCCAATGAAATCCAACCAACCCCTAGCAACTGATTTGAGATCTATTCTTCTCAGTTGGTTTGGATTACCTTTTGTGTTATTGATCCACTGAATTCCATGCAGACATATGTCTCCTAGAATCTGATCCAACTTTGGATTGGCTAACACCCTCCTATTAAAGGATTCTGGATCATCCCTTTGTAGAGGTAACTTAAAGATCTCTCTCACCTTGTTAAGATGAAAATAGAGAGTCTTCCCTCGGACCATGGTGCGAAAAGTATGGAATCCTTGTCTATCTTTCTTTTGCTTATCTATCATCCACAGATTTGCATAGAATTCATGGATCATTGTTATTCCAACATTTGTTTCAGGGTCGCCAGGATCTCCCAGCCTCTCTTTCGAATCTGCTCTTAGATCTCTGGGTACTTATCTTTTCTTAATTCGAATTTGGCCTCCAGGATCACTGTCCTCTTGCATATTATTTTGTAATAATTTTTTTGTCATGCTGCTTTGTGTAGAATCAGAGAGGTTTGAAAACAACTATTGGGTTGTCTTCTTTCTTGCTTCTTGAAGTGGGTTTTCCACTTTTTGGAGCCATGGAATTTGAATGGAGTGAGAAATTAAGGCTCTCTCCACACCAAACTTAAAAGATTTGCTCATCCTCGAGCAAAAAAAGAGAAAGAAGACGAAGAAGAGGAAAGAGATTTGAATGGGACGTAGATTAGGGAGTCTGGGATACGAATGATATATATAGGGAGGGGTATGGTGGGTTTTCAAAATTTAATTAGATAAAAGATAAAGAAGATATGAAAAAGATAGAAAAAGATAAGTTTTAAAGTTTGTTTAATCATCAAAGATATGAAAAAGATATAAAAGATAAGATAGAAAGTATGAAAAAGATTTTAAAGTTTAGTAAAAGATTTGAAAAAAAATTATAAAAGATATGAACTTTTGAAAAAGGATTTGAAAAAGGATTGAGAAAGATTTGAAAATATTTAAAATTTAAAAAGAAATTGAAATTGAAAGATGATGGTTGAAAGAATTTTGTTAAAAAGATATGATTAAAAAGATAAGAATTAGAAAAGATATGTTTTGAAAAAGTTAAAAAACTTCCTTTACCCTTGTTGGGTGTTGAACGTCCAGAATACCCTGATTCTAGCAATCAACACCATCCTAGTGCTCCTTCTGGGTGTTGAACGCCCAGGCAGTACCTCCTGGCTGGCGTTCAACGCCAGCTTGCCACTCCACATTGGGCGTTGAACGCCCAGTCAGTGTACCCTGGCTGGCATTTAATTCCAGCCTTGCTGCTCTTTAAGGGTGTTGAACGCCCTTCCTTCCCTCTTATCTGGCATTCAACGCCAGTAAGGAGCTTTCCCCAGAGTGTTCTATTTCTAGTCTGACTGTCTCTGTTTCCGTTCTAACTACTGCACATGATCACAAACTTAAAGAAATAATTGTGTAAAATAAGCTTAAAGAAAGATAGAAATGACTAATTATGGTTGGGTTGCCTCCCAACAAGCGCTTCTTTAACGTTACTAGCTTGATGGTACTGCGCTCATGTCAGTAATAGGGTGGATTTCTCTTGCTCAATTTCACCACCTAAATAATGTTTCACTCTCTGGCTATTAACAGTAAATCTTTTATCAGAGTAATTACTCTGGAGTTCTATATGACCGTAAGGTGATACATTAGTGATCAGGAAAGGTCCTGTCCAACGTGACTTAAGCTTTCTTGGGAAGAGCTTTAGTCTAGAATTGAAGAGTGGAACTCTCTATCCAGGTTCAAAGACTCTGGTAGATATCTTTCTGTCATGCCACTTCTTAGCCCTTTCCTTATAGATTTTTGCATTTTCAAATGCAGCAAGTCGGAATTCATCCAACTCATAGCTGGAGCAAACGTTTCTCTCCTGATGCCTTTGCATCAAGGTTCAGGAGTTTGGTTGCCCAATAGGCCTTGTGTTCCAGCTCTACTAGTAGGTAGCATGCCTTCCTGTACACCAATTGATATGGTGACGTTCCTATAGGGGTCTTGAAAGCTGTTCTGTATACCCATAGAGCATTATCAAGCTTTCTTGCCCAATCCTTTCTAGAGGTGCTTACTGTCCTCTCCAGGATTCTTTTTAGTTCTCTATTTGAGACCTTAGCTTGCCCATTTGTCTGTAGATGATATGGGGTTGCCACTTTATGGCGAACTCCATACCGGTTAAGAATAGAGTCAAGCTGTTTGTTGCAGAAATGTGTTCCTCCATCATTGATCAGTGTCCGAGGGACACCACACCTACTAAAGATGTTCTTCTAGAGGAACTTCTGATAAACCCCAACTTTGTGGTTTATTTTGTGCTTAATTTGGGAGGTTTTATCAACTTTTCTTATATTTATTCAATGAAATTGCATGATTTTGTAATTCTCCATAAATTTGTACTTAAGTGTGAAAACATGCTTTTTTGGGCCTTAAAAAAATAGCTAAATTTAACTCGCTTTAATTCCATTCGATGCCTTGATATGTTTGTTGAGTGATTTCAGGTTCATAAGGCAAGTATTGGATGGAAGAAGTGAGGAGAAAAGCATGCAAATTGGGAGAACTCATAAAGAAATGAAGAAACCACAAAGCTGTCAAGCATGACCTCTTCACACTCAATCGACCATAACTTGAGCTATAGAAGTCCAAATGAGGCTGTTTTAGTTTTGTTGGAAAGCTAACATCTGGGGCTTCAAAATGATATAAATTTATCATATTTTCTTCACGTTTAAGGACACGTACGCGCCGATAGATCAGCGTGATTCACTAAAGTGAAATCGTGGCCAGCGATTTGTAGCTCATTTTGGGTCCAATCCAACTCATTTCTGATGCTATTGAACCCAAGGATTAGGGGGGGGGGGGGGAATGAACCAAGTAGTCATAGTTTAGTTTTCTCTCATGTTTTAGGGTAGAATTCTAGAGAGAGAGGCTCTCTCCTCTCTCTAGATTTAGGATAGAAATTAGGGTAAAGTTAGGTTAATCATTCTCAATTTTCTCTTTCAATTCTTGTTTTGATTTTGATTCTCATTATATTTTAGTGTTCTATTGTCTTAATCTTCTTAGTTTCTCTTGTTAATTTCTTACTTTGCTCTCTTTTGTATTGATGAACTCTTGTTGGATCTACCTTTCTTTTAATGCAATTTTATGTTTTCATGTTTCTTTTATGTTAATCCTAGTTGCTATTATTGATTTCTTGATTATGTTAGTTATGGGTTTCTTTAATTCTTGCATTTTGTGATGTTTACTTTTATTGCACTCTAGGTGTTTGATAAAATGTTTTCTCTAAATTTTGAGTAGTTTTCTTCACTCTTGGCCTAGGCTAAGGGAATTGAGTGACCTTGAGTCATTGGGTCTCATTGAATTGGTGATTTAAGAACCCTTGGTGATCAATTTGATATCCATTGACACTAACCCACTACTAATCTAATTAGTAGATAGGTTGGAACTTATGGGTTGATGTGATCAAGCCTATTTGACGTACTTCAAGCTTAGGAGTAGATATTACGTACTTAAAGCTTTTGGAGGTAGACTTAATAGGTTGGCATCTCATAATTGTCGATATATGGTTTGTTGACAAGGATGGTGATCTCAATTTCCCATGTCTTAGCCAAGAGTTCTTTTCCTTTATTTCATTAGTTCTTATCATTTACTTTCTTGTTGTTTACTTTTCTTGTCAAACTATAAAATCAAGCCCCCCTTGCATTTTCATAGCCAATAATTGAGTATTTCATTGCAATTCCTTGTGAGACGACCCAGAGATTAATTACTTTGGTTAATTCTTATTTGAGGTTTGTTATTTGTGACAACCAAAATTTTTTATTGGGAGGATTGTTTGTTAGTGTAGAACTATACTTGCAACGAGATTTCAATTGTGAAATTCTATACCATCAAAGAATTCACTCATCAAAATGGCACCATTGCCGGGGAGTTGCAATGGTGTTATGTTATTGGCTATTGTATATATGTTAATATGCTTCCTTGCTAGTTTTTGATTATTTTAGGAGTTAGTTTTTATTAGTTCTATTTAGTTTTGTTTTTTATTTTGTCTTGCTACTATGAATTCTCACCCCTTTGGCTATGAGTTTGGCTCAAATTATGTTGTAAGGAATAGAAGCTACAATGATAACATGCATCAAGGATGGAACAATCAAAGGTGGAGGGAGTCTCAAAGGATTGATCACCCTTCTTGGCAACAACCTCCTCTGGTCTCTTATAGCTATAATCCCACTCCTAATGCATATCAATCTAATGGATGCGGTGACAGTCATTGTGGTTTTCAACAACCACCACCACATGCCTATGAACCACCCCTCAACATGGTTTTGAACCATTATACTCACAAGCTCCATACCACCAAACACCTCCATATGACCCTAATCCTTATCCACCATACTAACCACCTTTTGAGTCATATGAACCATACATAGAACCACAACAATTCCAACACAACTACTCCCAAGAACCACCTCAATATGCACCACCTCCATGCCCTTACCAAGATAAACCACCCTCCAATTTTTAGCCCTCTCTCCCAAATAATGAACCCTCTCTTCCACCACCGCCCCCCGATGAAGCCCTCACGCAAGAACTAAGTGATCTTGAATCTCACATCCTAAGGCAATAAATGGAGACGGCAAAGGAGTTTAAGGAGACGGAAAAAGAGTTTAAGGAGCTAGAAGCCAAGATGGCCATCATGGTAGAAGCCGTTGGTCGTATAACCTCCCACCTAAGCTCATACATTCCAAGTGCTCCCATTGTTGAATACGGAGAAGCACCCAAAGAGCATGGTGAGGGAGTGAACTTGGAGCTTCAAGGTGAAGAAGAGGAGTTGAAGCAAAGAGTGCAACAAGAGGAGGGGGTAGAGATGATTGAAAAGGAAGGAGTGGTTGAAAACCTAGGAGATGTTGGAAGTCCATGGAAATGTAGCATTAGAGAGCCCTCTTTCAAGAAGCTTGATATTGATGTTGAGGAGGGTGTACAACCTCCAAAGCCTATCATGGTGGAAAACTTTGAAGAGGTTGATCAAGAGATGGATTCAATCATTGATGAATTCCTATGTACAATTGAATCCTCTTCCATTGGGCTTGATATGGAGATTAAGGAAGAAGATACCTCACCTCCCATACCCTTAGTAAGCAATGAAGAAGAGATTGAATTGGAAGAAAGCCACCAAGAGGAGGAGGTTGAGCAAGAAGCAAGCTCCATCATTGAAGATGATTCCACACCAACTAATGAGTCTTTTGGAATTGATGAATCTCCTTCATTGTGTTGTGAAATTGATGACAAGGAGGACCGTGCACAACCTCCGACACATGGTTTGAGCAATGAAGGGTGTATAGAAGAAGTTGGTGTGCAAGAAATTGAAGTTGAGGAAGCTTCCAAGAAGGTGGAGGTAGTCAAGAAGGAGCACAAGGGTGTAGACCTCGCATTGGATAAGTGTGGGGAGGTCCCCCTTCCTAAGTCACCATCATCCAACACAACATTCAAGTGGGTAAAATTTCTATCCCTAAGCTTCACTTTCTCACTTTAATATGGTTTGATTGAAAATGATGGTCAACTTAGAGCCCTTTGTGGAGTTAGGAGTAAGAGAGAGTTGTGTAATGGTTGGAAACATCATTCTAAGTTCATGATGGTTGCATGCTCAAAGTTGAATGGCAATGGTTGGTGTAAAACCAAATTACGTGGGTCTAGGGGAATGTTTGGATGCTCGATTGAGAATTCACAAGTCTTGTCACCCAAATTTAACTATGGTAGTCAATGAGAAGATGGGTGCAAGAACAAGGTTTGGGACCCCAGAATTCATTTCAACAATCAAAACTCTTGGGGCCTTGTCATCTACCTAAGCTTACTTGAAGGCCTTGTGTGCCTAATTTGGGATCCCGATGGACATTGAAGATGCAAACAATGGTGGGGATTCAAGGATGAATTCAAGCATAAACCACCCTAGCAAGGACCCCACCAAATGTCCAACTTAAGGACTTAAACTAAAAGTGCTAGGTGGGAGACACCCTACCATGGTAACCTCTTTCCATTCTCTTGTGGATATAATCAATGAAGGAATTGAGTTGCCATTGTAGGTAGTTTTTGTTATTTTCTATACTCTTATACATTTGGTTTTGATTGATTGATTGTTTCTTAGTTTGTTTTGATTAGTTTAGTTGTTGTTGAATTGCATTTTCTTGTAGTATAAGTTTTGTTTTTAGTATGTTTGAAAATTTTTCAAAAACTAAAAAGATTTGTTGTTAAATTTGATTTTTGATTGTTTTAGAATGCTTGTAGATTAGGAGAGTACCCTGTTTTTGTTCTAAGCATCTTCTAAAAAAAAGGGGTGGCATCCGTACGCAAGCATGCTGTGCGCGCGTGCGTCGGCTTGGTTTCACAGCTCCTGGTACTAAAACCAGATAGTTTTGCCCAGTTTGTGCCTATTATGTACCTGCAACCCACGCGCAAGCGTGCATGATGTGTACGCGTCGGTCGCCATCTTCACATTCACGCGTATGCGTGCTATGCGCGCACGCATCGCTTGTCCTGCCTGCCCACCCACGCGCACGCGTGCATGACGCGTCCGCGTCACAAAAAAAAAGAGTTTTTTTTCTCATCTTCCATTTTCTTTTGTCCATTGCATTCGCATACTTTTATTCTTTGCATTTTCATTTTGTTTTTATAGCATGTTTTTACTTTCTTTTTTTTTGAGCTTTTTATTTGAATAATGGTATTGAATTTTCTTACTCAATTGTTGAGAATTTCTTGGTTAATCTTGGTGCTTCTTGACTTGTTGATATTGTTGGGTGGTGAAATTTTTAAATCAATGCTTAATCTTGTATGACTCTTATATCCTTTGTGCATTGATATGAGCTTACATGTCTTTCATGACCCACTCTTTGTTGATTAAGCTTGATGCAACATGCTCTTCATGTCATGTACCTATGCTTTAACTTTGCTCTTACATCAAGTATTAATTGATATGCCCTTTGCCTATATTGCTCTCTCACTTACATGCGTAGCTAACACGTAGTGAGAACCTTACTCTTATTTGGCATTAGCCCCCGCCTATGTTCTATTTGCTTTGATATCTTTGTTGTAGGCTTAATTTTCTTTCTTTTTCTTTCTTTTTAGGTTGGCCACCAAGAGGAAAGGAAAAGCTTCTAAATGGGGCAACAAACAAGTCCGCCCTCACAACCCTTTGAAGAAACTCATCAATTGTAGTAACCCATCCACTTTACTCTTCTTTGCATGCACCGAGGACGGTGCAAATTTTTAAGTGTGGGGAGGTCGTCCGACCGATCACCATGGGTAACAAGTTTCTTTTTCAACACCAGTTTTTCAATTCTTGTCTTTGTTAGTTAGTTGTTGCATTACATGATAGGTTGCATGTTAGTTAGAATTCGTATATTTTACTACTTCTTTTTATGTTAGGACTACTTGGTTAGGGTGATGACTTCTTTTCCAAGAAAAATTATTTTAGGGCACCCTACCAATTTGAAAAAAAAAATTTTGTGATAAACTTGCTTGAAGAAATTATTTCGAAACATGGTTTTCGAGCTAAGAACACAAGCATGTGAGTTTTGAGCCAAATTGTATGGTTACATCTTATAACCACTTATTTCCATTCTTGTGTGCATTGTTCTCTTTCTATGATTGTGATCTTTGATTTGTTTGATTCTTTATGTCCATTATTTCATGTATACATGCATTTATATGATTGAGGCTATCATTTTATTTAGCTCACTTACCCAAATAGCCTACCTTTCATCAACCATTGTTAGCCAATCTTGAGCCTATTTAATCCCTTTTGTTCTTAATTTTAGCACATCACTACCCCTAAGCAAAAAACAATAAATGTCCTTAATTTGGATCTTTGATTAGCTTAGGCTAGTGAGGGTGTGTATCATTTGGGTATGGAAAACTTGGGACATTGGTTGAGATAAAAGTGTAATTTTTATTTTTGTTGAAAATATTGGGAATTGGGTACATATTCATGCACTATATGTAAAACCATATGCATTGATACGTTTGTATATACTTTTGGAAAAAAATGATGAAGAAAAAAAAACATATATATGTAAAAGATAAAAAAATAGAAAAAGAGAAAAAGAGAAAAAGAAATAAAAAGGGGACAAAAATGCCCGAAAGTAAAGTTCAATAAAAATCAATGCATATGGAATGTGAATTAAAGAGAATGCATGAGTATGTGAAAAAGTGGGAATCATGGGTAGCTAGGTTGTGTATTAGAATTGTATAGGTTGTTATATGTGTTTGGTGAGAGCTTATGTTAATCAAAGATTCAAATTCCAAACTCACTTGACCATATACATCCCTACCTTTACCCTAACCCCATTACAACCTATGAATAAGACCTCATGATGAATGTATGCATGCATTGAATAATTGTTGATTGTTAGATAAAAAACAAATCATAGAAAGCATGAGTAGAAGAGAATTGAGTAAATCGACCCTATACACTTGAGCGACCAGAGCGGATACACTTCCGGTGAGGGTTCGATGCTCAATTCCTTGTTCCGCGCTTTCATGAGCTTTTCTTCTTGCAAGTCTACTTGTACTTTATTTTGATATTCAAATTGGAAGGATTCATGAATCGTCATATGATCTTAGCCCTACTTATTCATATGTGTTCTTGGGGGTTGATTTACTTTTGACCAAGTAGGTAGAATCATCTTGCATTTAATGCATTCATATAGATAAGTGCATATAGTTTATTTGCATTGAATAAATGTTCATACCCCTTTTCTTGTCCTTCTTTATTCTTAGCATGAGGACATGCTTGGTTTAAGTGTGGGGAGGTTTAATAAATCCCAATTTTGTGGTTTATTTCGTGCTTAATTTGGGGGGTTTTATCAACTTTTCTCACATTTATTCAATGAAATAGCATGGTTTTGTAATTCTCCCTAAATTTGTGCTTAAGTGTGAAAACATGCTTTTTTGGGCCTTAAAATAGCTAAATTTAACTCGCTTTAATTCCATTCGATGCCTTGATATGTTTGTTGAGTGATTTCAGGTTCATAAGGCAAGTATTGGATGGAAGAAGTGAGGAGAAAAGCATGCAAAGTGGGAGAACTCATGAAGAAATGAAGAAACCGCAAAGCTGTCAAGCCTGACCTCTTCGCACTCAATCGACCATAACTTGAGCTACACAGGTCCAAAGGAGGCGGTTCTAGTTGCGTTAGAAAGCTATCATCTAGGGCTTCAAAATGATATAAAAATTGCCATAGTTGCTTCGCGTTTAGGGACACATACGCGCACTGTACGTGTACGCACCGATGGATCACCGTGATTCACTAAAGTGAAATCATTTGTAGCTTATTTTGGGCCCAATCCAACTCATTTCTGATGCTATTGAACCCAAGGATTGAGGGGTGGGGGAGAATGAACCAAGTAGTCATAGTTTAGTTTTCTCTCATGTTTTAGGGTAGAATTCTAGAGAGAGAGGCTCTCTCATCTCTCTAGATTTAGGATAGAAATTAGGGTAAAGTTAGGTTAATCATTTTCAATTTTCTCTTTCAATTCTTGTTTTGATTTTGATTCTCATTATATTTTAGTGTTCTATTGTCTTAATCTTCTTAGTTTCTCTTGTTAATTTATTAGTTTGCTCTCTTTTGTATTGATGAACTCTTGTTGGATCTACCTTTCTTTTAATGCAATTTTATGTTTTCATGTTTCTTTTTTGTTAATCCTAGTTGCTATTATTGATTTCTTGCTTATGTTAGTTATGGGTTTCTTTAATTCTTGCATTTTGTGATGTTTACTTTTATTGCACTCTAGGTGTTTGATAAAATATTTTCTCTAAATTTTGAGTAGTTTTCTTCACTCTTAGCCTAGGTTAAGGGAATTGAGTGACCTTGAGTCATTGGATCTCATTGAATTGGTGATTTGAGAACCCTTGGTGATCAATTTGATATCCATTGACACTAACCTACTACTAATCTAATTAGTAGATAGGTTGGGTCTTATAGGTTGATGTGATCAAGCCTATTTGACGTACTTCAAGCTTAGGAGTAGATATTACGTACTTAAAGCTTTTGGAGGTAGACTTAATAGGTTGGCACCTCATAATTGTCAATATATGGTTTGTTAACAAGGATGGTGATCTTAATTTCCCATGTCTTAGCCAAGAGTTCTTTTCCTTTATTTCATTAGTTCTTATCATTTACTTTCTTGTTGTTTATTTTTCTTGTCAAATTATAAAATCAAACCCCCTTGCATTTTCATAGCCAATAATTGAGCATTTCATTGCAATTCCTTGTGAGACGAACCGGAGTTTAAATACTACAGTTAATTCTTATCTGAGGTTTGTTTGTGCAACCAAAATTTTTTATTGGGAGGATTGTTTGTTGGTGTAGAACTATACTTGCAACGAGATTTCAATTGTGAAATTCTATACCATCAAAGAATTCACTCATCAACTTTATCACCACTCTAGTGTCATTTATGGGTGATACGACTGCCTCAACCCATTTAGACACATAATCCACTGCCAAAAGGATGTAGGTGTTTGAGTATGAAGATGGGAAGGGTCCCCTGAAGTCTATACCCCATACATCAAATAACTCAATCTCTAGGATTCCCTACTGAGGCATTTCGTGACTCTGAGGGAGATTGCCCGCCTTTTGGCAGCTGTCACAATGACGGACAAACTCGTGGGAATCCTTGAAGAGTGTGGGCTAGTAGAAACCACTTTGGAGAACCTTTGTGGTTGTTCGCTCACTCCTAAAGTGTCCTCTATAATCTGAGCCATGGCAATGCCATAGGATTTTTTGTGCTTCTTCTTCAGACACACAGGGGTGGATTATATCATCCGAGCATCTCTTAAAGAGATATGGTTTATCCCATAAGTAGTATCTTATATCATGAATGAGTTTTCGAGCTTGCTGCCTACTGTATTCCTTGGGGATGAACCTTGTAGCTTTGTGGTGCACGAATCGTCACACCTTCGTACGGTTATACCAGCAAGTGCACTGGGTCGTCCAAGTAATACCTGAGCGAGTCAGGGTCGATCCCACGAGAATTGTGCTTTAAAGCAAGCTATGGTTATCTTGTAGGTCTTAGTCAGGTGAATCAGAAGTTTGTTGGGTTGAGACAAGGGCAATCAGTAATAGGAATATGGTTAAGGATTGGAGTTGCTTTGTCTTTCTGAATTAACTCTGGTATTATTGTCTTCTTTGCTTGTGAATGATTTCTTTCATGGCAGACTGTATGTGATCAACGCCATGGGCCATGGTCATCAATCTCCTCTGCTCCAGATCAAACGCCATTGGCCGTGGTCATCCAATCTGACGGAGGGTGAAGCTCTAGCAGTTCATTCTCCTGGAAATCCTACTCAAAATGCCACAGACAAGGTTGAATCTTCTGAATCAGAGAATGCTGCTTCTTAGGGTTCTAGCCTCTACCACAGAGACCCTAATCTCTCTAAAAATTGGCTGAACTGGTGTCTCGAGAAGTCCCCAACAAAGTCGTGGATTAGCCGTCTGAGAGATGCATAATCAAGCTGGCGGTTCGCGCTTTCCAGTCACGTATTCACACAAACCCAAGTAGACACGGGTGGTTGTCAGGCACACGGTCCTAGTATGATGAACCGAGCTGATTGTCACTAATCATCCTATTCACCATGTTGAAGAATGAGTATGCATCTTAGAATTTAATCAAACACAGATCGAAGAGAAACAGTAATACTTTTATTAATTCATAGGACTCAGCAGGGCTCCTCCCCTTAACCTAGGAGATTTAGAAACTCATAATGAAAAGAAAAAATAATGGTAACTGATGCGTGGAAAACTTGTCTCTCAACAAATCTCCCTTCGGCAAGTGTACCGAATTGTCGTCAAGTAAAAATCACAATAGAGTGAGGTCGAATCCCACAGAGATTAACGGATTAAGCAATCAATGGTTAATTGATTATCCTAGTTAGACGAATCATAATGGAGTGATAAGTAACAAGAAAATAGAAATTGACAGAAAAGTAAAGAAAGCAATAAAGTGCAGAAAAGTAAAATGACAAGAAAAGTAAATGTAAGAAATAAAAATAAAATGAACATTGGGATCAAGAGATATTGCAATCCTCCGGATCATGTTCATTCTCATCTCTTCCTCAATCAATGCACTCATTGATCTCCTTGGCAATCTTAAGTGATTGAATTACAATTTCTTGTAATTCAATCTCTCAAATCTTGATCAATAGCCAATTCCTTGGTCAATT